>NW_021300408.1:0-1467 GCF_002162155.2 Triticum dicoccoides
CCCTATTAAAAATTCTAAAGAGTCAAAAAAAGATTGTTTCGTATTATGCATTTCTTTCCTATGCACAACCGAGAGAAGAGTAATATGTGGCCTATCCAATGCAAAATGTATCTCCGTTAGTGAGCATATTCTATGGATAAATACAGAGCAAAACTTGATTTCATATATATTATGTTTCTACACAATTGATCCAAAATGGTGTATTGTATATCTTCTACTAACATAAACTACTTAATTATTTTTTACTTCAAAGTTGACAAGAAAATAATTCTATTATAACAAAATTTGTGAGAAGCCTTACCACCCAAATTCTCATTTATTCAAAAAGGAGTCCCTTGTGAGTAAGAATTAAACGTCTATAAGGAAAAAGGTTTCCTACTAAATGGGGTTCATTTCCATGGCTTTGTAAGAGAACAGTGGGTCAAAACATAAGATAGTGAAGCTGATCCGTAATATTGATAGGAACAAAGAGTTACTATAATATTGTCCAAGAATTCCATGGAATAAAGCCAAATATAGATGACGATATAGCATATAACGTGTCATTGCCACTTGATAATCCAAAGTGTGAAGCACCTGAGGATTATCTTCAGGGTCACCTGTTGAATGAGCCCTCTTAATAGTTTACGGAAAATAAACTATTTCTTGCTTCTTTTGACAAAAATGTATTAATAATAGATTAATATCTGAAAAGGATGTACTACATGTTCAAGCGGAAGAAACTACCAAAGAACCTACATGAAACTATTCGTCAAAAAAAATGTCACTCAACCAACATCTTCGCTTCACTTTCTATTCTTTTTCTTTGACCAAATGAACAATAAAAAATTCAGACGGGCTCTCTTACCGGCGTGGCGTGACGCCGCGCTTTTTTAGACACTAGTTATTTAACTAGTGGACCAGCGCCTGTTGACTGTCAACAAGTGACCGTTCATCAAGGAGTCAGGGTGTGCAAACCGAACCAAAAATCAAAAACCAATGCAAACAATCAAAATAATTTTTTGGTTTTTTTCAGGTTTCAGTTTCAGTTTTAAAATTTGATAACCATTTGCATTTTGGTTTTTTACGTTAGAAACCGATAACCATTTGGTTAAACTGAATTAACCAAAATTGAGATTTTTTAGGTTCAAAAGCGTAATGGGCTGCTATAGCATGATGGTCCCCAAGTGCAGGGAATCATCATAGCAATTTCCAATAGTGCAAGTGATAAGTATGGAGTGTCGAACCCAGAAGGAGCTAAAGGTAAGATCAATATTCTCTCAAGTCATATCTGCCACTGATACGACTCTACGTACACCGAACGTTTGCTTCCAACTAGAAACGAGAAATAAAACTACATTGTAGGTATGAAGAGGATAACTTTGCATGATATCAGAGAGCTAAAATATAAAAGTAGGTGATGTTCTCATAAAGTTAGAATATATTACTAAATATTATAAATAGCGAGTGTGAAATAATGGTGGATCG
>NW_021300409.1:0-1853 GCF_002162155.2 Triticum dicoccoides
TTGCATACACGAATGATGAATTGTTTTATCAAAATCAAATCTTGAATTTATTTGCTTGCTGGCTAAAATATTTCTTAAACCAAATGCGAAGATAGCTATAGCTCTAGTAGTAGTTATGCTGATTGCAAAACTGGAAACTATTTGGCATTTGGAATCTTTATAAACCAGCAATTGAGAATAGTGATAGCCATCAAGGAGAGATGTTCGATTTTAGGTAACTATCTATGTGCGAAGATTGATACTCTAACATAAAGACAATTGCATAACTATCCTATTTATTGGCTGGCTTCCTAATTTGGTTCCTTGGCCTTATCATTCTTTGAGGTAGCCTCATTTAAAACTTATGGGATTCGAAAGTCTAGATTTATTCTGGTTATGACAACGAGTATGTTCTCGTGTAAATATTCCCTCCTTTCCTGTTTATAAGGCACAAATCTCAAATCTCATCAACCAAGGCATTTTGTGAGTGCAGGAATGTATCTCGTACTTTACAAAACTACCCCAATTAAACTCATGCATTATTTTGAATTAATTGTAGTGCATGCATTCTTGGCCACTTGATGAGTAGGAACATTACATGCATTGGTGTGTTCCTCTTTAAATCTTGCATGCAAAGTTTTAATGTGCATTGGAAACTAAAAATGAGATGGAGATGAGCTCTCCAAATTGGAAAAACAAGAAAGTTGAAATAAGCCTTGTAAACTAGAAAGGAGGGAGTATTCTAGTGTGCGAAAGCTAAGACGATGAGTAATTTATATGGTTGACTCTTCCGGTGGGATATGTGAGAAAGTAAACTCTAAATATTCTGCAGTGCTTGCTAGAAGTAGTGGCTATTTGAAGGTTTTAAGCACAAAGTTTAATAAAAAACATGGAGTTACTGCCTCTAGGTGCCCACTGTTCTTATGCTTTCAGTGCACTTCTTGAGTTTTTGTGGGCATCACCTCATCTTCGTAGGAAGTTCGGGCCTTGGTAGAGAGGCTAGTCGAGGTGGCCGAGCAAGGGCTGGCCACCTCAGCCAATCTAGCTAGCATGATGACAAGCTTGTGAGGTCTAGTCAAGGCGACGACAGCCTCCGCTGATTATTGTGTTGGTAGGCTGTGGTCCTTGAAGACTGAACAAGGAATATTAAGGCGAGCAGTGGCCCATATGGAGATTCATTTTCTGTAACTACATGCATAATGCCAGTTTTCATGTGGAACTTCTCGACACTCACGTTTCATCCTAAGGGTTTTTAGTTTTGTCCTAGAACAACGGCCATCGCACGAGGATGTTCGTGACACTATTAGCATCATCCAATACTGATGAGCAAAAGCATTTCTTATGAAAAACACATTATTTTAAAAAACTTGTCAACACATTAATATAACAATGACTTTTTTTAACATATACATTATTATGTTCAAATTGCGTGAACTATTTATAAATACATGGACAAATATTTAATTACGAACATTTCCTTAAAAACACATATACTCACCTATCTCCAAAATGCATCCTTGTAATTTCCTTAAAACAAAAGAGAAATAGAGAAACAAAAGCAAAAAAAATTAAAATTGAAAAGGAAGAATCGAAGAATTTCTGAAGCCACGTTGGTCTAAACAGTTTGAACATTTCATTTAATTACGCTGTACAGAATTCTTAAAACAAAAGGGCTTTGGCCCATCCATGGTGGGATCAATCTGGGCCGCGAGACATGAACGAAATGACTGAAATCACGATGCTGACGTTGGATCCCTATCTCTTCCCGCGCGGAGATTAAATCATATGCAGAAACATTACTTCCTTCCAATTCTGCCGAGTTTACTTCTTACAGTTTACCATTCTCCCTGAACCCTAGCCCCTCTTACCACCTA
>NW_021300410.1:0-1493 GCF_002162155.2 Triticum dicoccoides
GACATCACTCATGGAGACGAGGGGAAGGAATGAGCCAGGAAGACGAGTTCAAGGGTTCATGTTGTGGGTATGCGTGTAGATGCAGGGAAGTGAGGTAAAGGGATGGTGGGAGGGTGACGGCTCGACGGAGATGAAGATTTGGCACCATGGGGCAGCTAGGTTACGTTGGCAACGGTTGGCCAAAGACGGGCTAAGCCGGTTGTGGAGAGCGGGTCGACTGGAAATGATATTTTCTTTCAACCACTTGATACATCGGTGGTCCCATTATTTTTATATGATTGCAAGTTCAGTACACCAACAGAAGAGGTAAATATACCTGAAGTCATAGAACTTGCACGCAATGTTCAGTTTGGTCCACAAACTTGTAAAATAGGTGTTTTTTGTCATCAAACTTGCACGAGCGTTCATATACGGTCACATTTCATGTACACGGACGTATCCATGGCCTATGTGGTATTTCAGTGTGGCCAGGGCCCACTGTCATCCGCTGTAGCATCTAGATTTGCAGAGAAGCCTTTGGCTTTTTTTATTTTCGTATTAAGCCCCTAAAAATAAAATGAGAAAACAAGCGATATGGGGTTTTGAAGCTGCAACGTGCCCTAATAGTCTCACATGGATAACCACCAGACTACTGACCATTCATGTCTATATAGCACGACTAATTTCTGTATCATATAAACATTGACTGAAAATAAATTTTATAAGAAATGTAACACGGAAAAATGAGCACCGTGGCTCGACCATGTGACCTTGTGGTCAAGGTTAACTAAGATTACCACCGACAACACAACACGTCCAGATGTAAGAAAACAATTTATATTTTTGTGCTTGTGACATTCAAAAAATATTTATGTGTTAAAAAAGGTATGCGACATTTAAAAAAATTTCAAAAACTTGTATTTGAAAAATGTTAATCAACACAGCACGTCTAGATTAACATTTTTTCAAATACAAGTTTTGAAACTTATGTGTATTGAAACATATACTCCATATGATACACATATGTTTTGATGTTTTAAATACTCCAGTATACATCAATGTTATGATACACACACACACGTGTTGCTATTCATCACCCAGGGTGCAGAATAAGTTATTCTTCACCCGAGGTAATCTTACGATCATTTCATAATTAAATTACGTTTCGAATTCAAATAGTTACATTCCTATTGATTCACTACGTAAAATTTGACATAAGAAAATAAAAATATATGTCATAAGACAAGAAATTTTGCAGTTTATGTGTATTTTAGACTATGTTTTTATGTTTGTAATTTTACATAACATAAAATATTTTTTACGACGATTATATATTTTCTTACGGTCTCTTTTTGCGTCGGAAATAAGACAAAACTTACGGAACGTAAAATTACGGTGCATTGATGATAAAATAGAGGGGGGTGAAGAATAACTATTCCTCACCTAGGGTGACGAATAGCGCGACCCTATATATATATATATATATATATATATATATATATATATATATATAT
>NW_021300411.1:0-3271 GCF_002162155.2 Triticum dicoccoides
AAAGCAATTTCCATGGTTGTCAAACTCGAAGGTGCGCTTACGTGTCGGTCATCAAGAATCACAGTTTTGGCCGATTCTGGCCTATTTCTTGGACTATTATTCTATTTTAGGGTCTCAGAGTCATTTCCACGATTGACGAACCCCGGGTGTGTTTACGTGTCGGTCATCAACACTCACATATTCGGCCGATTCTAGTCTGTTTCATGCACTGTTACTTAGCGTTTTTGGGACCTAGAGGAATTTCCGCGATTGATGAACCTCGGGGTGCATTTATGTGTCCGTCATCAACCCTGAAAGTTTTGGCCAATTCTGACAAGTTTCATGGATTATTACTCACCGTTTTGGGGTCCCAGAGCGATTTCCATAGTTGTTGAACCCCAAGGTGTGCTTACGTGTCGGTCATCAAAAATCACAGTTTGGGCTGATTCTTGCCCGTTTCTTGGACTATTACTCTATTTTGGGGTCTCGTAGTCATTTCCATGATTGACGAACCCCAGGGTGCATTTACGTGTCGGTCATCAACACTCACATATTTGGCCGAATCATGTCCGTTTTGTGCACTATTACTCAGTGTTTTGGGGACCCAGAGGGATTTCCACGATTGATGAACCCCGGGGTGCATTTATGTGTCTGTCGTCAACACTCACAGTTTTGTCCATTTCTGACCTGTTTCATGGACTATTACTCACCGTTTTGGGGTCCTGGAGCGATTTCCATAGTTGTTGAACCCCAACGTGTGATTACGTGTTGGTCATCAACACTCGCAGTTTTCGCCGATTCTGGCCCGTTTCATTGACTATTACTCACCGTTTTGGGGTCCCAAAGCGATTTGCATGGTTGTCGAACTCCAAGGTGCGCTTACGTGTCGGTCATCAACAATCACAGTTTGGGCCGATTCTGGCCCGTTTCTTGGACTATTGCTCTATTTTGGGGTCTCGGAGTCATTTCCACGATTAACGAACCCCGGTGTGCGTTTACGTGTCGGTCATCAACACTCACATATTCGGCTGATTCTAGTCCGTTTCGTGCACTATTACTCAGCGTTTTGGGGACCCAGAGCGATTTCCACGATTCATGAACCCCGGGTGTGTTTATGTGTCCCTCGTCAACACTCACAGTTTTGGCCAATTCTGACATCTTTCGTGGAATATTACTCATCGTTTTGGTGTCCCGAAGCGATTTCCATAGTAGTTGAAACCGAAGGTGTCCTTACGTGTTGGTCATCAACACTCGCAGTTTTGGCCGATTCTGGCCCATTTCATGGACTATTACTCACTGTTTTGGGGTCCCAAAGCGATTTCCATGGTTGTCGAACTCCAAGGTGTGCTTACATGTCGTTCGTCAAGAATCACAGTTTGGGCCGATTGTGGCCCGTTTATTGGACTATTACTCTATTTTGGTGTCTGATAGTCATTTCCACGATTGACGAACCCCGGGGTGCGTTTACGTGTCGGTCATCAACACTCACATATTCGGTCGATTCTAGTCCGTTTCATGCACTATTACTCAGCGTTTTTGGGACCCAAAGGAATTTCCGCGATTGATGAACCCCGGGGTGCTTTTATGTGTCCGTCGTCAACACTGACAGTTTTGGCCAATTCTAAAAAAGTTTCATGGACTATTACTCACCGTTTTTGGGTCCCGAAGGGATTTCCATAGTTGTTGAACCCCAAGGTGTGCATACGTGTCGGTCATCAATAATCACAGTTTGGGCCGATTCCGGCCCATTTCTTGGACTATTATTCTATTTTGGGGTCTCGAAGACATTTCCACGATTGACGAACCCCGGGGTGCATTTACGTGTCGGTCCTCAACACTCACATATTCGGCCGATTATAGTCCGTTTCGTGCAATATTACTCAACGTTTCGGGACCCAGAGCGATTTCCACGATTGAGGAACCCCGGGTGTGTTTATGTGTCCGTCGTCAACACTCACAGTTTTGGCCAATTCTGACATGTTTCGTGGAATATTACTCATCGTTTTGGGGTCCCGAAGCGATTTCCATAGTAGTTGAACCCCGGGGTGCGTTTATGTGTTGGTCATCTACGCACGTAGTTTTGGCCGATTCTGGCCCGTTTCATGGATTATTACTCACTGTTTTGGGGTCCCAAAGCGATTTCCATGGTTGTCGAACTCCAAGGTGCGCTTACATGTCAGTCATCAACAATCACAGTTTGGGACGATTCTGGCCCGTTTCATGGACTATTACTCACCGTTTTGGGGTCCCAAAGCAATTTCCATGGTTGTCAAACTCCAAGGTGCGCTTACGTGTCGGTCATCAAGAATCACAGTTTTGGCCGATTCTGGCCTATTTCTTGGACTATTATTCTATTTTAGGGTCTCAGAGTCATTTCCACGATTGACGAACCCCGGGTGTGTTTACGTGTCGGTCATCAACACTCACATATTCGGCCGATTCTAGTCTGTTTCATGCACTGTTACTTAGCGTTTTTGGGACCTAGAGGAATTTCCGCGATTGATGAACCCCGGGGTGCATTTATGTGTCCGTCATCAACACTGAAAGTTTTGGCCAATTCTGACAAGTTTCATGGACTATTACTCACCGTTTTGGGGTCCCGGAGCGATTTCCATAGTTGTTGAACCCCAAGGTGTGCTTACGTGTCGGTCATCAAAAATCACAGTTTGAGGTTATTCTTGCCCGTTTCTTGGACTATTACTCTATTTTGGGGTCTCGTAGTCATTTCCATGATTGACGAACCCCAGGGTGCATTTACGTGTCGGTCATCAACACTCACATATTTGGCCGAATCGTGTCCGTTTTGTGCACTATTACTCAGTGTTTTGGGGACCCAGAGGGATTTCCACGATTGATGAACCCCGGGGTGCATTTATGTGTCTGTCGTCAACACTCACAGTTTTGTCCAATTCTGACCTGTTTCATGGACTATTACTCACCGTTTTGGGGTCCTGGAGCGATTTCCATAGTTGTTGAACCCCAACGTGTGATTACGTGTTGGTCATCAACACTCGCAGTTTTCGCCGATTCTGGCCCGTTTCATTGACTATTACTCACCGTTTTGGGGTCCCAAAGCGATTTGCAAGGTTGTCGAACTCCAAGGTGCGCTTACGTGTCGGTCATCAACAATCACAGTTTGGGCCGATTCTGGCCCGTTTCTTGGACTATTACTCTATTTTGCAGTCTCGGAGTCATTTCCACGATTAACGAACCCCGGTGTGCGTTTACGTGTCGGTCATCAACACTCACATATTCGGCTGATTCCAGTCCGTTTCGTGCACTATTACTCAGC
>NW_021300412.1:0-822 GCF_002162155.2 Triticum dicoccoides
AGAAAGGGTTGTAAATTGATGATGTGGCTTTGAATGGTGCATTTTTAAATCGGAAAAACAAGGGGGTTCAAATAAGTTCAAAAGAAATGAAATCCCATTGTAACAGACGAGTTTCCGTATGAAACCCTGATACTTCGAAGGAGACTGTCTGTTTTGTACACGAAGTGCATCCAGTTTTTGCCATAAGCCTCTCTACATTCTTGCACATGCTATGTGGGTGAAATGATGATACCATGCCAACTTGGAACCTTTTCAGAGTTCATTTCAAATGCTTTTCAATTTCATGGTCTTATAGATCAAAATAATCAGTAAATGCATGAAAATAACAAATGAAGTCAGAAATGGTTGTAAATTGATGATGTGTCTTTGAATGGTGCATTTTGAACATAGAAAAACAAGGGGGTTCAAATAAGTTCAAAATAAATGAAATCCCTTTGTAACAGACAAGTTTCCGTATGAAACCCTGATACTTCAAAGGAGACTGTCTGTTTTGTACACGAAGTGCATCCAGTTTTTGCCGTAAGCCTCTCTACTTTCTTGCACATGCTATGTGGGTGAAATGATGATACCATGTCAACTTGGAACCTTTTCAGAGTTCATTTCAAATGCTTTTCAATTTCATGGTCTTATAGATCAAAATAATCAGTAAATGCATGAAAATAACAAATGAAGTCAGAAATGGTTGTAAATTGATGATGTGTCTTTGAATGGTGCATTTTGAACACAGAAAAACAAGGGGGTTCAAATAAGTTCAAAAGAAATGAAATCCCTTTGTAACAGACGAGTTTCCGTATGAAACCCTGATACTTCAAAGGAGACTGT
>NW_021300413.1:0-1053 GCF_002162155.2 Triticum dicoccoides
TCTAATCATGCCAGTTTGTAATTCCTGATAATATTCTTCTACAGAATTTTTCCCTTGTCTTAAACGCTGCAATTTTTGAAGCAATTCACGTTGATAATATGGTGGAACCCAACGCGTACGCATAGCAGTTTTCAAAGCAGCCCAAGTAGTTGGAATAGGATATAATCTACAATGTTCAGACCACCATACACATGCAAAACTAGTGAAAGCACAAACAGCAGCAGCAACTCGTCTCTCCTCAGGATATTGTAAACATGTAAATCGTTGTTCAGTTTCTAACTCCCAAGTAAGATATATATCAGGAACATATCTACCCTCAAATGGTGGAATATTCAATTTCAGTTTAGGAATATGGACATCATCTCGTACCTGAGGTGGTGGTGCAGGCCTACCATTACGAATATATACCTGAGGTCGACCTGCTGGTGGTGGTGCTGGTGGCTGCTCGTAGATCTGATTTTGATCAACCTCATCCATATAATCGCCCGCATACTCATCATCCTCCTGGGTACCAGCAGCAGCAGTAGCAGGAGCCAAAGAAGCACCAACAGCAGTAGCAGCGGCACCAGAATTTTGTCCTGGCTCAATAGGAACACGTTGTGCTCGTCCATACTGATTCGGAAGGGGGCGTAGTTGTTGTTGTTGCAAAGGTGCGACAGGTGCAGCCGGTGGTGGAAGACGCGCAAGCAGTTCATTAAATCTGTTATCGAGCTTTGTTTCGAACGTCTTCTCAAGGCCAGTGATCTTCTCCATGGCCTCTTCAAAATTGTTCAGCACATCTTGTACCTGTTCAGTCATCATTTGCTGAAACTTATCATGAAGCTCCTTGTTCGATAAGTTCTCCCAGTCAATCTCGTCGGCTTGTGATCCTGGCATGGTTAGCAGCAATAGAAACACACAAGAATATGATCCTACAGACTACTAAGAAGTGGTGGTGGTGTATCACAAATCCGTCAAGCAAATCTCAAATTCTTACCAGTTCTTACCCAGCAGCAGGCGGTGATCGGCAACCGTTGTAGTCAAAAACTCTCAAAGCTTGGATAGAGCGATTAC
>NW_021300414.1:0-1162 GCF_002162155.2 Triticum dicoccoides
AGGACTTTGAAGCCACCATAATGGGTGCATGAAGCCTTGGACGAAATATACAAGATGCCACTTCATAAATTTCGTCCCGAGGCTATTTTAGGTGCTGCGTCACCTTATTATTGGGCCAGGCCCATGTAATTTCGAAATACATAAGTATAGGCTATTTTTAGAGTCCGTATGTGTGGGGAAACAAGAGATAGGGTTGATTTCGGACCCCTCCACCAAGGGCCACGAAATCCCCCCCCCCCCCTTCCTCCATATATACAGCCCTTAGGGCATCGTTTAGACTTTGGGTTTTGTTTAGATTAAAAGTTCGCCATAGCTGCAACTTCGCGTACTTCGTTTGTGTTCAACGACCAGACAAAGGCGTCACAGAACCCCACCTTGATCAATAAAGCTTTCATCTTATATTCGCAATATCCAGATTGCAATCTCAGTTTCTTGCTTGTTCTTCGTTTACTCGCAGGAAACAGACCCTCGTGGTCAGGTTGATCGTGCTCCGGCGTGGTCAATAACCTCTCGGAGTTGGTTTAGCGATTGCTAAGGCGCGACGACCTCGCACGTTCGTAGTCGGATCGTCAAAGTCGACTTCCACCAAAGCGAAATCCACCATCTCATCGAAAGACGGGACACCTTTGCCTCTATCAAGTGGTATCAGATTTCCAGGTTGCTCGGTGAGATTTTACAGTTTTTCGTAGTTTAGATCGAGTCTGTTCTTCATACCTACAGTCCACGAAAAAGCCACAAAAAAAATTAGGGTTAGTTCATCATATCCGAACCAATCTGAGCCTTTGCATAATCTTTTTAGGGTTTTACTTTGTTGAATTTGCGGTTGCATCGTCGTGTCTAGTTGCTGGTCTTAGAGTCTAGTCTTTTAGAGTTTCGAGTTCTGGTCATAAGTTGTCACGCCGCCGCCGCACCATCATCATCGCCCCTGCCATCTACCACCACCGCTCCGAATCCGTATCCATATACCACCACCAATCCGTGTCCATATACCACCACCGATCCATATCCATATACTACCACCGCTACCACCACCGCTGCCATATACCACCACCATATATCCACCACCAATCCGAGTTCCTTGCTTATTAGGGTTGTTTTCGAGATCCATCTAGATTCCGATTCGTGTTTCCTTGCCGGAGTAGGTTTCGGAAAAAAAAAAGTC
>NW_021300415.1:0-1090 GCF_002162155.2 Triticum dicoccoides
AAATAATAAAACACGGTAAATATATTACTTACACGTGCGTTTTGTTTTGCAAGCGGCGCGAAAAAAATTAAAAAGGGAATGCAACACGAGGACTTCCCAGGAGGTCACCCATCCTAGTACTACTCTCGCCCAAGCACGCTTAACTTCGGAGTTCTGATGGGATCCGGTGCTTTAGTGCTGGTATGATCGCATCCGACATGTTACCCCGGTCTTCGTCCCTTATCCTTGCCCCTCCCAGCTCCACTACAAAGACGATTGTACATTGCTTTGGCCGCTCCCTCTCAACTACGGAGACGAGTTTAACGCGGTTTCCACCCCTCCCTCTCAACCGCACCAGTGCACGCTTGCCGCGCCACAACGCCGACGCTGGATCCGTGAATCGTGAGCACCCAGCTATGACTTACCGCACTCGTGCAAAATAATAAAATACGGTAAATATATTACTTACACGTGCGTTTTGTTTTGCAAGCGGCGCGAAAAAAATTAAAAAGGGAATGCAACACAAGGACTTCCCAGGAGGTCACCCATCCTAGTACTACTCTCGCCCAAGCACGCTTAACTTCGGAGTTCTGATGGGATCCGGTGCTTTAGTGCTGGTATGATCGCATCCGACATGTTACCCCGGTCTTCGTCCCTTATCCTTGCCCCTCCCAGCTCCACTACAAAGACGATTGTACATTGCTTTGGCCGCTCCCTCTCAACTACGGAGACGAGTTTAACGCGGTTTCCACCCCTCCCTCTCAACCGCACCAGTGCACGCTTGCCGCGCCACAACGCCGACGCTGGACCCGTGAATCGTGAGCACCCACCTATGACTTACCGCACTCGTGCAAAATAATAAAACACGGTAAATATATTACTTACACGTGCGTTTTGTTTTGCAAGCGGCGCGAAAAAAATTAAAAAGGGAATGCAACACGAGGACTTCCCAGGAGGTCACCCATCCTAGTACTACTCTCGCCCAAGCACGCTTAACTTCGGAGTTCTGATGGGATCCGGTGCTTTAGTGCTGGTATGATCGCATCCGACATGTTACCCCGGTCTTCGTCCCTTATCCTTGCCCCTCCCAGCTCCACTACAAAGACGATTG
>NW_021300416.1:0-1093 GCF_002162155.2 Triticum dicoccoides
ATCCATTTTGAACTTCTTCAAAATCTTATCAAGATATGTGCTTTGTGAAAGACCTATGAGGCGTCTTGATCTATCCCTATAGATCTTGATGCCTAATATATAAGCAGCTTCTCCAAGGTCCTTCATTGAAAAACTCTTATTCAAGTAGGCCTTAATGCTGTCCAAAAGTTCTATATCATTTCCCATCAAAAGTATGTCATCTACATATAGTATGAGAAATGCTATAGAGCTCCCACTCACTTTCTTGTAAACACAGGCTTCTCCATAAGTCTGTGTAAACCCAAACGCTTTGATCATCTCATCAAAACGAATGTTCCAACTCCGAGATGCTTGCACCAGCCCATAAATCGAGCGTTGGAGCTTGCACACCTTGTCAGCATTTTTAGGATCGACAAAACCTTCCGGCTGCATCATATACAATTCTTCCTTAAGGAAACCATTAAGGAATGCCGTTTTGACGTCCATTTGCCAAATTTCATAATCACAAAATGCGGCAATTGCTAACATGATTCGGACGGACTTCAGCTTCGCTACCGGTGAGAAAGTCTCATCGTAGTCAACCCCTTGAACTTGTCGATAACCCTTAGCGACAAGCCTAGCTTTATAGATGGTCACATTACCATCCGCGTCTGTCTTCTTCTTAAAGATCCATTTATTTTCTATGGCTCGCCGTTCTATGGGCAAGTCAGTCAAAGTCCATACTTCGTTTTCATACATGGATCCTATCTCGGATTTCATGGCTTCTAGCCATTTGTCGGAATCCGGACCCGCCATCGCTTCTTCATAGTTCGAAGGTTCACCGTTGTCTAACAACATGATTTCCAAGACAGGGTTGCCGTACCACTCTGGTGCGGAACGTGTCCTCGTGGACCTTCGAATTTCAGTAGGAGCTTGATCAGAAGTATCTTGATCATTATCATTAACTTCCTCTCTAGTCGGTGCAGGCACCTCAGGAACATTTTCTTGAGTTGCGCCATTTTCCGGTTCAAGAGGTAATACTTCATCAAGCTCTACTTTCCTCCCACTTACTTCTTTCGAGAGAAACTCTTTCTCCAGAAAGGACCCATTCTTGGCAACAAAGATCTTGCCTTCG
>NW_021300417.1:0-1175 GCF_002162155.2 Triticum dicoccoides
CCGGACCATTCCGGAACTCCTCGTGACGTCCGGGATCTCATCCGGGACTCCGAACAACATTCGGGTTACTGCATATACATATCCCTACAACCCTAGCGTAACCGAACCTTAAGTGTGTAGACCCTACGGGTTCGGGAGACAAGCAGACATGACCGAGACGACTCTCCGGTCAATAACCAACAGCGGGATCTGGATACCCATGTTGGCTCCCACATGCTCCACGATGATCTCATCGGATGAACCACGATGTCGAGGATTCAATCAACCCCGTACGCTATTCCCTTTGTCTATCGATATGTTACTTGCCCGAGATTCGATCGTCGGTATCCCAATACCTCGTTCAATCTCGTTACCGGCAAGTCACTTTACTCGTACCGTAATGCATGATCCTGTGACCAGACACTTGGTCACTCTGAGCTCATTATGATGATGCATTACCGAGTGGGCCCAGTAATACCTCTCCATCATACGGAGTGACAAATCCCAGTCTTGATCCATGTCACCCAACAGACACTTTCGGAGATACCCGTAGTCTACCTTTATAGTCACCCAGTTACGTTGTGACGTTTGGCATACCCAAAGCACTCCTACGGTATCCGGGAGTTACACGATTTCATGGTCTAAGGAAAAGATACTTTGACATTGCAAAACTCTAGCAAACAAACTATACGATCTTGTGCTATGTTTAGGATTGGGTCTCGTCCATCACATCATTCTCCCAATGATGTGATCTCGTTATCAATGACATCCAGTGTCCATAGTCAGGAAACCATGACTATCTGTTGATCAACGAGCTAGTCAACTAGAGGCTCACTAGGGACATGTTGGTGTCTGTTATTCACACATGCATTACGATTTCCGGATAACACAATTATAGCATGAATAAAGACAATTATCATGAACAAGGAAATATAATAATAATGCTTTTATTATTACCTCTAGGGCATATTTCCAACACTTCTTCCCCTCCTTCTTCTTCTTCTTCTTCTTCTTCTTCTCCTTCTTCTTCTTCTTCTCCTTCTTCTTCTTCTTCTTCTTCTTCTTCTTCTTCTTCTTCTTCTTCTTCTTCTTCTTCTTCTTCTTCTTCTTCTTCTTCTTCTTCTTTTTCTTCTTCTTCTTCTTCTTCTTCTTCTTCTTCTTCCATTTCTTCTTCTTCTTCTTCCATTTCTTCTTCT
>NW_021300418.1:0-1409 GCF_002162155.2 Triticum dicoccoides
GACTTGCCACAACACCACCCCGCATGTATGAGGGCCCGGTACGACGCTCCGGTGGCATTGCTACCCCCCAGGGCCCCCGTCCCGCCTAACCCTGTAGTGTTTGACCACGGGATCTAGCCCTTTGACTTTGCACGGACGGGCTTTGACCAGTGGACCTCTCCACCTGGTTGTGTTAGGTCGGCCCAGAGGAACACCGGGAAGCAACATCCGTGCCAGGCCCACAGCTACATCCACTCCGTGTAGACCCGACGCGTCCGTTTCCCCCATCCAGGTGCCGGCGGCGGCGGCTTCCGTGAGGGGGGGGGGCACGCACCGGAGACGCGTGCTGGGCGTTTGCAACCGCCTCAACACTTCCAGATTTGTGAGAGGCCGCCTACGCAAGATTTGACGGTATGCTAGCCCCCGGAGGCCGCCGGCCACAGTCGTAGACGTGCGAAGAGCAATCCGCGTAGAGGGAAGTGTTCAGATACTTCTCCATCACAAAAAATTATGAAAAATTACCATCAGTCCTATAGCACATGTGCCCACGTTGTGTAAAAAACTCATGATTTTATCGCGCTCCAAGTATTTAATAATATTCACGCTGCATCGTTACCGCTGAACGTCTACTACCGTTTCATTGCCGTCCGTGAGGGGGGCCACAACCCGGAGACGCGTGCCGCCTCTTCGGACATGCCACAACACCACCCCGCATGTATGAGGGCCCGGTACGACGCTCCGGTGGCATTGCTACCCCCCAGGGCCCCCGTCCCGCCTAACCCTGTAGCGTTTGACCACGGGATCTAGCCCTTTGACTTTGCACGGACGGGCTTTGACCAGTGGACCTCTCCACCCGGTTGTGTTAGGTCGGCCCAGAGGAACACTTTGGAGCAACATCCGGGCCAGGCCCACAGCTACATCCACTCCGTGTAGACCCGACGCGTCCGTTTCCCCCCTCCAGGTGCTGTCGGCGGCGGCGTCCGTGAGGGGGGGGCACGCACCGGAGACGCGTGCTGGGCGTTTGCAACCGCCTCAACACTTCCAGATTTGTGAGAGGACGCCTACGCAAGATTTGACGGTATGCTAGCCCCCGGAGGCCGCTGGCCACAGTCGTAGACGTGCGAAGAGCAATCCGCGTAGAGGGAAGTGTTCAGATACTTCTCCATCACAAAAAATTATGAAAAATTACCATCAGTCCTATAGCACATGTGCCCACGTTGTGTAAAAAACTCATGATTTTATCGCGCTCCAAGTATTTAATAATATTCACGCTGCATCGTTACCGCAGAACATCTACTACCGTTTCATTGCCGTCCGTGAGGGGGGCCACAACCCGGAGACGCGTGCCGCCTCTTCGGACATGCCACAACACCACCCCGCATGTATGAGGGCCCGGTACGACGCTCCGGTGGCATTGCTACCCCCCCCCC
>NW_021300419.1:0-1013 GCF_002162155.2 Triticum dicoccoides
CATGTCATTTTGGATCTTTGAACTAATATATATTGTATTTGAGTTGGAGCAAATATATGTTATATATATTTTTAATGCTTCAATAATTCTGATATTTTGTGAGGGGCTCTAGAATATTACTTTCAGTCCCTGCAAAAATTATTGGAAGAAACAAAAATGATTTAGTGTTTGAACTAAATCAAAACAGATTGAAACAAATAGAAAACAATGATTAAAAAAATAAAACAGAGCAAAAATAAAAAGGGAGACGGCCACCTGGGCCACTTACCTGCTTACCTGCCCGGCCCAGCTCCTCCCGCTGGCCCAGCCCGCCACCGCTACCCCCCCTGTCGTCTTCTTCCCTCGCCAGAAGGACGCGGGCACGCGCCCGGCGCGCGCGGCCACGCGCCCCGGCCACCTCCTCCCTGCCTGGCTGCCTCCTCCTCCCCTGGTTCCCTCCCGCGACGCCACGCAGCCCCTCGGACCCCTCTCACTCTTCCTCGAGTCCCCGCCCCTCTGCTCTTTCTCTCTCGCCCGAACCCGAACACAGCCGTCGCCACCGATGCCGTTCGCCGCGGCCACCATCCCCCTCTCGCCTCCCCGACGCCTCCCAGAGCTCCGCAAGTCCTCCCTCGTCCTCCTCGTCGTCTCACGCGACCAGAAGAGCCCCGGAACGCCGCCCCCGACGTTTTCCCCCTCGCCGGCCGCCGAGGATCTTCTCCGTCGAATTCGGCCACTCCGGCGCGCCCCCGAGCTCGCTGACCCTCCCTGCACGATCCCCGTGAGTCCCTGCTCCGTTTCCCCCTAACCCCAAGCTCGATTTCGAGCTCTAGCCGCCCCCTCTACCGGAGCCGAGACGCTCCGCCGCACGGGCTCGTCGCCGGTGAAGCTCCGGTGACCTTTTGGTCCCACGCCTGCGTCCGTTGCACTCGTTGCGTTCCGTAGAGTAAAACTAGCGCGACCACCGTCTTGTTTGCACACCGCAGCGCCGGTCCCGCGAACACCCGAGCTCCGGCAGCCGCAAAAGAGGTCGC
>NW_021300420.1:0-1270 GCF_002162155.2 Triticum dicoccoides
ATGACGTTATTCAATGACACGCAGGTCATACAAAAAATAATGACAACTCCTATGGCTCCTGCCGGTTGTCATACTCATCGACATGCAAGTCGTGAATCCTATTACAAAGAACATGATCTCATACATCACAATTCATCATTCATCACAACTTCTGGCCATATCACATCACATGATCAATCGCTGCAAAAACAAGTTAGACGTCCTCTAATTGTTGTTGCATCTTTTACGTGGCTGCAATTGGGTTCTAGCAAGAACGTTTTCTTACCTACGAATCACCACAACGTGATTTTGTCAACTTCTATTTACCCTTCATAAGGGCCTTGTTCATCGATTCCGCTCCAACTAAGGTGGGAGAGACAGACACCCGCCAGCCACCTTATGCAACTTGTGCATGTCAGTCGGTGGAACCGGTCTCACGTAAGAGTACGTGTAAGGTTGGTCCGGGCCGCTTCATCCCATAATACCGTTGAGCAAGAAAAGACTAGTAGAGGCAAGTAAGATGGCAAAATCCACGCCCACAACAAAGTTGTGTTCTACTCGTGCAAACAGAACTACGCATAGACCTAGCTCATGATGCCACTGTTGGGGAACGTTGCAGAAAATTAAATTTTTTCCTACGGTTTCACCAAGATCCATCTATGAGTTCATCTAAGAAACGAGTCTAGGGAGAGAGTTTGCATCTACATACCACTTGTAGATCGCGTGCGGAAGCTTGCAAGGTGATGATGTAGTCGTACTCGACGTGATCCAAATCACCGATGACCAGCGCCGAACGGACGGCACCTCCGCGTTCAACACACGTATGGGACGGGAGACGTCTCCTCCTTCTTGATCCAGAAAGGGGGAAGGAGAGGTTGATGAAGATCCAGCAGCACGACGGCGTGGTGGTGGATGCAGGGCGTCACAGCAGCAGGGCTTCGCCGAGACTACGAGGGAGAGACGTAACGGGGGGAGGAGGAGGCGCCAGGGGCTGGTGTGTGAAGTCCCTCCTCTCCCCCACTATATATAGGGGTGCCAAGGGGGGGCGCCGGCCCTAGTAGATGAGATCTACTAGGGGGGGCGGCGGCCTAGGGGAGGTTTCCCTCCCCCCCAAGGCACCTAGGGGTGCCTTCCACCACTAGGACTCCTCCTAGGGGGAAACCCTAGGCGCATGGGCCTATAGGGGCTGGTGCCCTTGGCCCATGATGGCCAAGGCGCACCCCCTACAGCCCATGTGGCCCCCCGGGACAGGTGGCCCCACCCGGTGGACCCCCGGGACCCTTCCGGTGGT
>NW_021300421.1:0-1440 GCF_002162155.2 Triticum dicoccoides
TAGAACTTGTCGGAGACATCATATCTCTCGACCCGGGCATGAGCTTGGAAAACTAGTTTCAGCTCTTCGAACATCTCATATGCTTCGTGATGCTCAAAACGCTTTTGGAGCCCCGGTTCTAAGCTGTAAAGCATGCCGCACTGAACGAGGGAGTAATCATCAGCGCGAGACTGCCAAGCATTCATAATGTCTTGGTTCTCTGGGACGGGAGCGTCACCTAGCGGTCCTTCTAGGACATATTGTTTCCTGGCAGCTATGAGGATGATCCTCAGGTTCCGGACCCAGTCCGTATAGTTGCTGCCATCATCTTTCAGCTTGGTTTTCTCTAGGAACGCGTTGAAGTTCATGTTGACATTAGCGTTGGCCATTGATCTACAAGACATATTTGCAAAGGTTTTAGACTAAGTTCATGATAATAAAGTTCTAATCAAATTATGAACTCCCACTTAGATTAGACATCCCTTTAGTCATCTAAGTGTTACACGATCCAAGTCGACTAGCCCGTGTCCGATCATCACGTGAGACGGACTAGTCATCGTCGGTGAACATTTTCATGTTGATCGTATCTTCCATACGACTCGTGTTCGACCTTTCGGTCTCCGTGTTCCGAGGCCATGTCTGCACATGCTAGGCTCGTCAAGTTAACCCTAAGTGTTTTGCTGTGTAAAACTGTCTTACACCCATTGTATGTGAACGTAAGAATCCATCACACCCGATCATCACGTGGTGCTTAGAAACGACGAACTGTAGCAACGGTGCACAGTTAGGGGAGAACACTTCTTGAAATTTTTATAAGGGATCATCTTATTTACTACCGTCGTCCTAAGTAAACAAGATGCATAATACATAATAAACATCACATGCAATTATATAGTTGTGACATGATATGGCCAATATCATATAGCTCCATTGATCTTCATCTTCGGGGCTCCATGATCATCTTGTCACCGGCTTGACACCATGATCTCCATCATCATGATCTCCATAATCGTGTCTTCATGAAGTTGTCACGCCAACGACTACTTCTACTTCTATGACTAACGTTTAGCAATAAAGTAAAGTAGTTTACATGATGTTATTCAATGACACGCAGGTCATACAAAAAATAATGACAACTCCTATGGCTCCTGCCGGTTGTCATACTCATCGACATGCAAGTCGTGAATCCTATTACAAAGAACATGATCTCATACATCACAATTCATCATTCATCACAACTTCTGGCCATATCACATCACATGATCAATCGCTGCAAAAACAAGTTAGACGTCCTCTAATTGTTGTTGCATCTTTTACGTGGCTGCAATTGGGTTCTAGCAAGAACGTTTTCTTACCTACGAATCACCACAACGTGATTTTGTCAACTTCTATTTACCCTTCATAAGGGCCCTGTTCATCGATTCCGCTCCAACTAAGGTGGGAGAGACAGACACCCGCCAG
>NW_021300422.1:0-972 GCF_002162155.2 Triticum dicoccoides
AAATAAGGCTACCACACCAAGTGGCACATCAAGGAGAAATGATTTACTCCACTGGATCTACACAAATCCATTTCTGCCCATTTCTAGGGTTTGCAAAAGTTGCATTGGCAACTTTGTCCAAATAAGCTCAAAATGGGTGGAAGGCCCTAAATATATGTGACATTTCACCCCTTGGAGTATCTTGGCCAGTGGGAGTCATTAGCTTACCCAAAACTCCATCAAACACCTTCTGGCAAAATACTAAAAAGCCTATTTTTGCCACTTTCACTAATCTCCTTGAGTTCATCTTTTTGCCACAACCCCTCCTCACTCCCCTCTGTCACTTAGACACTTTTCTACCCGAGGAAGCAATGTGGAGGAAGGAGGGAATCACGTTTGTCCTCTCTGGACAACAGCTTCCCTTCTCTCTCCCAGCCTCTCTCTCTCCCCTCTGCACCCCAGAGCATCCCAGGCTCTCTCCAGGTTTTGCCCCCTTCCACTGTAGCCTCCAGACAGAAAAGGACGCGCGCGTGACGCGGAAAACCCGCGGATGCCGGCCAAAGTCGCGCTCTGGAGCGCCTGCCAGAGCGCCGACCGTTGACACCGCGCCTCCCGACCGCCTTGTGCCTTCCCATCGCGCCAGTTGATGTGTCTTGACGTCTGCGACACGCCGCCGTGCCGTCCCCATTGTCTCTCCCTCTCTCTCCCCTCCTGCAGCGCGTGCCCGACGCCGTCCGGCTCGGCCAATGGCCGGCCTCACACGCGCGGGCGCCAGAACACTCCCCCGCTCTCTCTCCTCCTCCCTGGCGCCCTACTCCATCCCCACGAGCGCCGTGGACAGCTCCAACCTCTCTCCAACGGCTTCCAGAGCCGATCCCGCGGGCGCCCGTAGGCCACGCCCACGGTGAACCGCGGCCAGCCTATATAAGGCGCTCCCGAGCCCTCCTCTTCCTCCCTGTCGCCCCTCCACACACCCAATCCACCCCCGGAACC
>NW_021300423.1:0-1509 GCF_002162155.2 Triticum dicoccoides
ATGGCCTCAAGCCATTTCGTGGAATCTGGGCTCATCATTGCTTCCTCATAGTTCGTAGGTTCATCATGGTCTAGTAACATGACTTCCAGAACATGATTACCGTACCACTCTGGTGCGGATCTTACTCTGGAAGACCTACGAGGTTTGGTAGTAACTTGATCTGAAGTTTGATGATCATCATCATTAACTTCCTCACTTATTGGTGTAGGAATCACTGGAACTGATTTCTGTGATGAACTACTTTCCAATAAGGGAGAAGGTATAATTACCTCATCAAGTTCTACTCTCCTCCCACTCACTTCTTTCGAGAGAAACTCCTTCTCTGGAAAGGATCCATTTTAGCAATGAATGTCTTGCCTTCGGATCTGTGATAGAAGGTGTACCCAACAATTTCCTTTGGGTATGAAGACGCACTTCTCCGATTTGGGTTCGAGCTTATCAGGATGAAAACTTTTTCACATAAGCATCGCAGCCCCAAACTTTAAGAAACAACAGGTTAGGTTTACTGCTAAACCATAGTTCATACAGTGTCGTCTCAACGGATTTAGATGGTGCCCTATTTTAAAACGTGAATGCAGCTATCTCTAATGCATAACCCCAAAACGATAGTGGTAAAGAGATATCATAGATCGCACCATATCAAATAAAGTGCGGTTACGACGTTCGGACACACCATAACGATGTGGTGTTCCAGGTGGCGTGAGCTGTGAAACTATTCCACATTGTTTTAATTGAAGACCAAACTCGTAACTCAAATATTTGTCTCCGCAATCAGATCGCAGAAACTTTATTTTCTTGTTACGATGATTTTTCCACTTCACTCTGAAATTCTTTGAACCTTTCAACTATTTCAGACTTATGTTTCATCAAGTAGATATACCCATATCTGCTCAAATCATCTTGTGAAGGTCAGAAAACAACGATGCTTGCCACGAGCAACAGCACTCATTGGATCGCATACATCGGTATGTATTATTTCCAACAAGTCAGTAACTCGTTCCATCGTTCCGAAGAACGGAGTTTTAGTCATCTTGCCCAAAAGGCACGGTTCGCAAGCATCAAATGATTCATAACCAAGTGATTCCGAAAATCCATCTTTATGGAGTTTCTTCATGCGCTTTACACCGATATGACCCAAACGGCAGTGCCACAAATAAGTTGCACTATCATTATTAACTTTGCATCTTTTGGCATCAATATTATGAATATGTGTATCACTACGATCGAGATCCAATGAACCATTTTCATTGGGTGTGTAACCATATAAGGTTTTATTCATGTAAATAGAACAACAGTTTATTCTCTTACTTAAATGAATAACCGTATTGCAATAAACATGATCAAATCATATTCATGCTCAACGCAAACACCAAATAACATTTACTTAGGTTCAACACTAATCCCGAAAGAATAGGGAGTGTGCGATGATGATCATATCAATCTTGAAACTACTTTCAACACACATCATCACTTCACCCTTAACTAGTTTCTGTTTATTCTGCAACTCCC
>NW_021300424.1:0-2112 GCF_002162155.2 Triticum dicoccoides
GCAATAGTTTTCGAGGGTAGAGTATTCAACCCAAATTTATTGATTCGACACAAGGGGAGCCAAAGAATATTCTCAAGTATCAGCAGTTGAGTTGTCAATTCAACCACACCTGAAAGACTTAATATCTGCAGCAAAGTATTTAGTAGCAAAGTAGTATGGAAGTAACGGTAACGGTGGCAAAAGTAACAATAGCAGTTTTGTAGTAATCGTAACAGTGGCAACGGAAAAGTAAATAAGCAAAGATCAATATGTGAAAAGCTCATAGGCAATGGATCAATGATGGATAATTATGTCGGATGCGATTCCTCATGCAACAGTTAAAACATAGGGTGACACAGAACTAGCTCCAGTTCATCAATGTAATGTAGGCATGTATTCCGAATATAGTCATACGTGCTTATGGAAAAGACCTTGCATGACATCTTTTGTCCTACCCTCCTGTGGCAGTGGGGTCCTATTGGAAACTAAGGGATATTAAGGCCTCCTTTTAATAGAGTAGCAGACCAAAGCATTAACACTTAGTGAATACATGAACACCTCAAACTACGGTCATCACTGGGAGTGGTCCCGATTATTGTCACTTCGGGGTTGCCGGATCATAACACATAGTAGGTGACTATTGACTTGCAAGATAGGATCAAGAACTCACAAATATTCATGAAAACATAATAGGTTCAGATCTGAATTCATGGCACTCGGGCCCTAGTGACAAGCATTAAGCATAGCAAATTCATAGCAACATCAATCTCAGAACATAATGGTTACTAGGGATCAAACCCTAACAAAACTAACTCAATTACATGGTAAATCTCATCCAACCCATCACTGTCCAGCAAGTCTACGATGGGATTACTCACGTACGGCGGTGAGCATCATGAAATTGGTGATGGAGGATGGTTAATGATGACGATGGCGACGGATTCCCCTCTCCGGAGCCCCGAACGGACTCCAGATCAGCCCTCCTGAGGAAGATTAGGGCTTGGCGGCGGCTCCATATCGTAAAACATGATGAATCCTTCTCTCTGGTTTTTTCTCCCCGAAAGTGAATATATAGAGTCGGGGTTGAGGTCGATGGAGTCCCAGGGGGACCACGAGGTTGGGGGCGCGCCCCCGGGGGGGCGCCCTACACCCTCGTGGACAGGGTGTGGGGCCCCTGATGCTGATTCTTTCACCAGTATTTTTAATAAATTCCAAAACGTGTCTCCTTGGATTTTCAGGTCATTCCGAGAACTTTTATTTCTGCACAAAAATAACACCATGGCAATTCTGCTGAAAACAGCGTCAGTCCGGGTTAGTTCCATTCAAATCATGCAAGTTAGAGTCCAAAACAAGGGCAAAAGTGTTTGGAAAAGTAGATACGTTGGAGACGTATCAACTCCCCCAAGCTTAAACCTTTGCTTGTCCTCATGCAATTCAGTTGAAAAACTGAAAGTGATAAAGAAAAACTTTTACAAACTCTGTTTGATCTTGTTGTTACAAAGATGTAAAGCCAACATTCAAATTTTCAGCAAAGACTATGAACTAACCATATTCACAATAACATTTAGGTCTCATGTTTACTCATATTGATGGCATAATCAACTAGCGAGCAATAATAATAAATCTCGGATGATAACACTTTCTCAAAACAATCATAACATGATATAACAAGATGGTAGCTCGCTAGCCCTTTTTGAGACCGCAAAACATAAATGCAGAGCACCCATGAAGATCAAGGACTGACTAAACATTGTAATTCATGGTAAAAGAGATCCAGTCACAGTCATACTCAATGTAAATTAATAGCAATGCATGCGAATGACAGCGGTGCTCTCCAACTGGTGCTTTTTAATAAGAGGACGATGACTCAACATAATAGTAAATAGATAGGCCCTTCGTAGAGGGAAGCGGGGATTTGCAGAGGTGACAGAGCTCGAGTTTTGAAACAGAGATAAATAATATTTTGAGTGGCATACTTTCATTGTCAACATAACAACCAAGAGATCTCGATATCTTCCATGCGACACACATTATAGGCGGTTCCCAAACAGAATGGTAAAGTTTATACTCCCCCACCACCAACAAGCATCAATCCATGACTTGCCTGAAACAATGGGTGCCTCCAACTAACAA
>NW_021300425.1:0-2001 GCF_002162155.2 Triticum dicoccoides
AGTGGAGTCACCAAAAAGTGTGTTTGCACACGAACACGTCACCGTGTACCCTCGATGCCGAGGGTGATGCACCGCAGCTCACGTCGAAGGAGACCCGACCGGAAGCGCGGTACGCAGGCAATCCGGTGGGCGCTTTTGAAGACCTGAAACTCCGCACGCCCGGGAGGGACCCCGTCTGGACACACGGTGGCTATGGGCTGCCCTAGGTCGACCTGATCGCCCCTAGGGCCTCGAGGTTCGCCGCCCTGCAAAGAAAAAGAATAGACGAAGAACGAGGAAGAAGAAGAACTAGGGTTAAGGAGAAAAGATAAAAGATAAAAAATGATAGACGAATTGATCGATTGTGTCTTGTTCAATTGGCCGTCAACCCTTAGGTATATAAGAGGCGGCTGGACTTCCCGTGCACGGAAAAGGCTTGGATTCACGTCCAAAACCCTAGTCAAATTCGGATTGGTTTGTCCAAACTTTCCAAAACTGTTCGGTTTAAACTGGCTGCACTTTGCGGGTCCTTTTTGTGGTGGTAAACGATCTCGGATGGAAACGAGCCCAAAAGCAATCTTGACCGTTTCGACGTGACGAACAACGTTCATGTTGAACATTTTTCGATTTGAGGCCATATTCTGGGCCAAAACGGTCACGCAGAACACCTGTTCGCTCGCGCTACCCATCAGACCTATGTCTGGTGGGGCGCGCCACATCTTGCCTCGTGACAGGGCCGCACTCTGATAGCTCTAACTTTTGCATACGCATTCGGATTGGGACGTTTTTATATCAAAATCGGCCGTTTTGACGAGACGAAGACAATTTGTGTTGATCATATTTCCATACGAGGACATCTTAATTGGGTTTCAAGCCATTCTTTAATCTGGTGTCAACATGAGCATCTCTGAAGTTGTCATAACTTCTGCATCCGAACTACATTTTAGACCATCTTCATATTCATCTTGATCTTCTCGAAGAGAGCTATCTCATAGTGACTTGCAATAGTAAGTTTAAATTACTCTTGACATACCTTCAAACCACTCTTTATAAATGTGCCACTTTTGAGCATCAACACAAAGATGAAGTTGAACTCTACTACTGTTGATGGAGTCAAGTGGCGGATCCACCGTGGTGAGCAGGGGCTGCTACCCCAGGTCTCCGGTGGTGGAGCAGCCACAACTGACTACCTATCCTTCCTCCACAGGCAGCGGCAGCAACCAGAGCACACAGTTCAATCATGGAGTAGAATATAAGCATTTTCTTTGTTCTCCTTCTCCTGTTTATAAGAGTATCTCCAGCCGTTGGCCCTCTAGGGAGCGTCTAAAATCGCCCTCTAGGGGTGAGCCGGCGCAAAAAATCGGCCTGAGGGCGAGTTGGTCCCCAGCCGCCGGCCCCAGGGGCCGTCCCCAGGCGCGTTCAAAAAATTAAAAAATATAGCAAAGTTCAAAGTTCGGCGAAGTTCGGCATATATTACATTAAAAAAGCGGGGTTTTATTACATAATATATATAACTAAAAAAGGAACTGGCTAAAAGCGGAGTAGTCGCCGTCGTCGCCGTTGTCGCCGTCGTCGTCTGGCTTCTCCTCATTGACGCGGCCGTCCCTGGTGGACCCCTGACCGGCGTCGCCTATGCGGGCTGGTGGCGGCGGCGCGGCGTTGTCGTCGCTGTCCTCGATGACGATGATTCCTCCTTCGTCGCGGCCCCGGCGGCGCTACGCGAATCGCCGCAGGGCGGCGCACTGGCGCTCCCTCGCCATCTTCAGGGAGTCCGCGCGCGCCTATTCTAGGGCCACATCGTCGTCGAGCTCGACGTCGCCGCCGTGCTCCGTCTTCACCGTGGGGAGGCCCGGCTCCGTCTTCACCGGCGCCAGGCCCGGCTCCGTCTTGGGCTTGACAAAGCGCGGAGGAGCCGACGAGGAGGCGCGCCGGCCGCCCTCATTGATGACGATGCCGGCGCGTCGAGTACGCCGGCCGAGCGGCGTCTCCGCCGTGGGCTCGGCCTTGACGCCGAGCAACGCC
>NW_021300426.1:0-1178 GCF_002162155.2 Triticum dicoccoides
TGTACCACCACCAGCAGGTCGACCTCAGGTATATATTCGTAATGGTAGGCCTGCACCACCACCTCAGGTACGAGATGATGTCCATATTCCTAAACTGAAATTGAATATTCCACCATTTGAGGGTAGATATGTTCCTGATATATATCTTACTTGGGAGTTAGAAACTGAACAACGATTTACATGTTTACAATATCCTGAGGAGAGACGAGTTGCTGCTGCTGTTTGTGCTTTCACTAGTTTTGCATGTGTATGGTGGTCTGAACATTGTAGATTATATCCTATTCCAACTACTTGGGCTGCTTTGAAAACTGCTATGCGTACGCGTTGGGTGCCACCATATTATCAACGTGAATTGCTTCAAAAATTGCAGCGTTTAAGACAAGGGAAAAATTCTGTAGAAGAATATTATCAGGAATTACAAACTGGCATGATTAGATGTGGTATTGTTGAGGAGAATGAAGCTATGCTTGCACGTTTTCTGGGTGGATTAAATAG
Organism: Triticum dicoccoides; assembly: GCF_002162155.2. NCBI lineage: Eukaryota > Viridiplantae > Streptophyta > Magnoliopsida > Poales > Poaceae > Triticum > Triticum dicoccoides. Next base: position 496 of record NW_021300426.1, read on the forward strand.
AGAGATTCAGACCATTCTAGACTATAAGGAGTATACTAATATCACTCATTTATTCCATCTTGCTTGTAAAGCTGAACGTGAAGTGCAGGATCGACAAGCATTGGGGCGAACTAACTTTTCTGCAGGCCGACCTTCATCATGGACACCACATGCATCTTCTACTTCAACTGCACCAGCACCTCCATCCGGTGCCACCTCCAGCCGTGATACAAGAAAACAGGCACAACCACCATTATCTTCCAAGAGCGCACCTGCGGGTCCTGCACAGCGTTCTTCTTCTTCCATGGCATCAACAGGGCACACAAGTGATATTATTTGTCGTCATTGTAAGGGAGGAGGTCATTATGCGAGGGAATGCAAATCTCCGCGTGTGATGATTGCTACCGCGGATGGTGGATATGAGTCTGCTAGTGACTATGATGAGGAGACATTGGCTCTTATTACACGTGAAGAACATGGTGGAGATGATTCTGATCATGAGACGCAATACATGGCTCCTGAAGACGCTGACAGGTATGAATGTTTAGTTGCTCAACGTGTTTTGAGTGTGCAGGTCACACAAGCTGAGCAAAATCAGAGGCACAATTTGTTCCATACCAAGGGAGTTGTGAAGGAACGTTCTGTGCGCGTCATAATAGACGGAGGGAGCTGCAACAACTTGGCTAGCATGGAGATGGTGGAGA
>NW_021300427.1:0-1193 GCF_002162155.2 Triticum dicoccoides
CAGTAAATGCATGAAAAATAACAAATGAAGTCAGAAAGGGTTGTAAATTGATTATGTGGCTTTGAATGGTGCATTTTGAACATAGAAAAACCATGGAGTTCAAATAAGTTCAAAAAATTGAAATCCCTTTGTAACAGACGAGTTTCCGTATGAAACCCTGATACTTCGAAAGAGATTGTCCGTTTTGTACACGAAGTGCGTCCAGTTTTTGCTGTGAGCCTCTGTACTTTCTTGCACATGCTATGTGGGTGAAATGATGATACCATGCCAACTTGGAACATTTTCAGAGTTCATTTCAAATGCTTTTCAATTTGATGGTCTTATAGCTCAAAATAATAAGTAAATGCATGAAAAATAACAAATGAAGTCAGAAAGGGTTGTAAATTTATGATGTGGCGTTGAATGGTGCATTTTGAACAAAGAAAACAAGGGAGTTCAAATAAGTTCAAAAAAAATGAAATCCCTTTGTAACGGACGAGTATCCGTATGAAACCCTGATACTTCGAAAGAGATTGTCCGTTTTGTACACGAAGTGTATCCAGTTTTTGCCGTAACCCTCTCTACTTTCTCGCACATGCTATGTGGGTGAAATGATGATACCATGCCAACTTGGAACCTTTTCAGAGTTCATTTCAAATGCTTTTCAATTTCATGGTCTTATATCTCAAAATAATCAGTAAATGCATGAAAAATAACAAATGAAGTCAGAAAGGGTTGTAAATTGATTATGTGGCTTTGAATGGTGCATTTTGAACATAGAAAAACCATGGAGTTCAAATAAGTTCAAAAAATTGAAATCCCTTTGTAACAGACGAGTTTCCGTATGAAACCCTGATACTTCGAAAGAGATTGTCCGTTTTGTACACGAAGTGCGTCCAGTTTTTGCTGTAAGCCTTTGTACTTTCTTGCACATGCTATGTGGGTGAAATGATGATACCATGCCAACTTGGAACCTTTTCAGAGTTTATTTCAAATGCTTTTCAATTTCATGGTCTTATAGCTCAAAATAATAAGTAAATGGATGAAAAATAAGAAATGAAGTCAGAAAGGGTTGTAAATTGATGATGTGGCTTTGAATGGTGCATTTTGAACACAGAAAAACAATGGAGTTCAAATAAGTTCAAAAAAATTGAAATCCCTTTGTGACAGACAAGTTTCCATATGAAACCCTGATACTTCGAAAGAGATTGTCC
>NW_021300428.1:0-1267 GCF_002162155.2 Triticum dicoccoides
GCTGACATATGGGTCCCACAGGTCAGGTTTGACCTGGAGGCGCCCTGTTGACCTGCTGACGTCATGATGATGTCAGGCTGACGCAATAAGTATTTTCTGGAATTTAAATAATCTTAAATGATTTAATAATTCCAGAAAATAGCTAAAACTTCAATAAATCATAGAAAATTAACCGTAACTCCAAATTAAATAATTTATATATGAAAAATTATCAGAAAAATTCAAGGAATCCATCTGTACCATTTTCATGCATGTTAGAACAACTTATAGATGCTGTTTAGCACAAATCATATAAAGGGCATTTAAATAATCACATATGGAGTTTGAATTTGAATCTTGTATTCAAACCAACTTCATTTAATCTGTTGCTAGTTGCATTAGCCCAAAACACATTCATTTTGCCATGTCATGATCATGCATCTTATTGTGCATTGCATTGATTGTGTTCCCTTCTGTGTTGCCGGTATTTGTCCACTCTCGATAGACGTGATACCGATGATGCGATCGTTGACACTGATGAAGACTCAATGTTATCTTCAGAAGTGCCAGGCAAGCAAAACCCCCTTGTTCATTCCGATACAATCCTACTCTCTCGCTCCTGCTCTCTTTTACTGCATTAGGACAACATCGATTCATCTGTTACTTGCTGCGGTAGCTGAACCCCTTTATCCTTTGCATGACCTGTCATTGCCACAGTAAATAGATGAAACCCACTAGCATGAGTAGGAGTTGTTTGAGCCCTGTTGTGCCAACTCATTCATGCTTATTGTCATGCCTGCTACTGCTTAGAGTTGTGTCGGGTCTGATTCATCGGGGATGAATCAGAGGCGTGTGAACATGTCCTACTGTGTGTGAGCTAAGTGTGTGAACACGATTTGGTAAAGGTAGCGGTGAGAGGCCATGTAGGAGTACATGGTGGGTTGTCTCATTGAAGCCGTCCTCAGGAACTGAGTTCTGTGTTTGTGATCCATGATTCAGCTACTACCATACATTGGGCCCTGAAATATGACCCCGCTCGACTTCTTATTCACCCTAGTCCTCTGTCCAGGAGTTGCAAGTAGTTTCTGGTGTTTGTAGTATGCTGGAGGCCGTGGACAGTGCTGACCGTAGGGGTGGGCTGTGATGCGGTAGGCACGTGGCCGGGTATACCGGGCGCCCGTTTGGTGTCACGGAACCCTGTTCACATCGTTTGGGGCTGTGAGCGAAACTCCGGCCGGATCTCCTCATGGATGGAACCCGAATAGGCGATAAACCTGGACTAGAGACT
>NW_021300429.1:0-777 GCF_002162155.2 Triticum dicoccoides
AATGAGTAATAATCCAAGAAACGGGTCAGAAACGGCCAAAATTACGAGTGTTGATGACCGACACGTAAACGTACCACAGGGTTCGTTAACCATGGAAACCACTCCGGGACCCCAAAACAGTGACGAATAGTCCATCAAACGGGCCGGAATCGGCCAAAACTGCCAGTGTTGATGACCGACACGTAAGCGGACCTTGGTGTTAAACAATTATGGAAATCGCTTCAGGGATCCAAAACGGTGAGTAACAATGCAAGAAACGGGCCAGAATCGGCCAAAACTGCGAGTGTTGATGACCGACAAGTAAATGCACTCCAGGGTTCGTTAATCATGGAAATCACTCCGGGACCCCAAAATAGTGGGTAATAGTCAATGAAGCGGGCCAGAATCGGTCAAAACTGCCAGTGTTCATGACCGACATATAAGCGCACCTTGGTGTTTAACAACTATGGAAATCATTTTGGGACCCCAAAACAATGAGTAATAATCCAAGAAACGGGTCAGCATCGGCCAAAATTACGAGTGTTGATGACCGACACGTAAACGCACCACAGGGTTCGCTAACCATGGAAACCACTGCGGGACCCCAAAACAGTGACTAAAAGTCCATCAAACGGGCCAGAATAGGCCGAAAATGCCAGTGTTGATGACCGACACATAAGCGGACCTTGGTGTTCAACAATTATGGAAATTGCTTCGGGACCCCAAAACGGTGAGTAATAATCCAAGAAACGGGGTAGAATCGGTCAAAACTGCGAGTGTTGATGACCGACACGTAAA
>NW_021300430.1:0-1322 GCF_002162155.2 Triticum dicoccoides
TGTGTTCTCTGTGTGGTGGCCGGCCGGCTCTCCGTTAGCTAACTAATACTCCTACTAGTTAGTCTAATCAGTGGTTGGGTATGGTGCAAATGACAGGTGGACCCCCCCTCTAAATACCCACTTAAAAAGAAAATGCAAGATATGTGTGAATGACACATCGGCCCCATCTACAGTTTTGACCAGTCAACAGTTGACTGTTGACTGCACTGTTGACTGAGTCAACAGGAACCCTGGACCCACTGTCAGCCTCCGGTGGCCCTGCTGTGTGCACTTTGTTGGGTGCACATAGCAATTTCCCCTTTTATTTTGAATTAATAATAATTTTGGAATATTGTTAAAACTTTGAAAAATCATAGAAAAGAAACCGTAGCTCAGATCGAAAAACTTTATATATGAAAGTTGCTCAGAACAATGAGACAATTCCGGATACGCAGTCCGTTCGTCCGCCACACACCCCTAACCTATCGAACTCGCAACTTTCCCCCTCCGGCTCCTCTGCCCGAAACACGAAACACCGGGAATACTTTCCCGGATGTTTTCCCCCCTTCACCGGTATCACCTACTACCGCGTTAGGGCACACCGAACACCGCGTATTGCCTTGATATATTTTTGTGGTGCTTTGTTTGCTCTGTATTCATTATTTCTTCCCCCTCTTCTCTCCGGTAGACTACGAGACCGACGCTGCTGCTGCCCAGTTCGACTACGGAGTTGACGACCCCTCTCTCTTGCCAGAGCAACCAGGCAAGCCCCCCCCCTTGATCACCAGATATCGCCTATTCTCCTCTATACTGCTTGCATTAGAGTAGTGTAGCATGTTACTGCTTTCGTTAATCCTATTCTGATGCATAGCCTGACATTGTCGCTACATCTGTTGATACCTTACCTGCAATCCTATATGCTTAGTATAGGATGCTAGTTTATCATCATTGGCCCTACATTCTTGTCAGTCTGCCTTGCTATACTATTGGGCCGTGATCACTTGGGAGGTGATCACGGGTATATACTATACATACATACATACTATACAGATGGTGACTAAAGTCGGGTCAGCTCATTGAGTACCCGCAAGTGATTCTGACGAGGGGGCTGAAAGGACAGGTGGCTCCATCCCGGTAGAGGTGGGCCTGGGTTCCCGACGGCCCTCGACTGTTACTTTGTGGCGGAGCGACAGGGCAGGTTGAGACCACCTAGGAGACAGGTGGGCCTGGCCCTGTTCGGCGTTCGCGGATACTTAACACGCTTAACGAGATCTTGGTATTTGATCTGAGTCGGCTACGAGCCTATACGCACTAACCATCTACGTGGGAGTAGTTATGGGTAT
>NW_021300431.1:0-1656 GCF_002162155.2 Triticum dicoccoides
TTAAAACTTTTGCAAAAGAGAAGATGACAACACAAGTGTTGTTAATAATGGAGAAATATGAGGAACCTAGCTAAATATGATGAAAGTTGCCAATCTAACTTTCTCAGGCGATGATGGCAAAACCAAGAGCACTAACATGATGGGATTGAACTTGAAGGAGGCACTTTCCCAATGCGATAAATGCATGGTAACAAACCTTGTGCTGAACGGATGCATTAAATTTTTAAATGCAAACTGTATCTTTGACACCTGTCAATGGAGGAGCCATATGAGATCTTCTGTTATTGTGATTGGATGGCCCCTAGATACACAGTAGTACCTTCACTAGCAGACGGTATGTGTAAATACATTTACTCTTATCTGTTTAATTTTCCAAATGGACAAGCATTGGGTTCATGGACCATATAGCACAAAAATAAAGAATTCCGTACAAACGTTCTTGTGCCACGTACTTCCTGATTAGTGTTTATTGAATCCAATCCATATAGTGTCCCCTTAGGATCAAGCATTGAGCTATTAGCATACATGGTGTACTATGCTTAGCATGCTTGGGCCAAAGAATTTTCAAGTGGTAAGATCTATAAACCATTTGTCTATGGCCTCTTCAGGTGTTAGGTTTATTCAATGTCACGGTTCGATCCATGGTTACCAAAGACAGGTGTCGCGCCATTATACGATCTATAAGAAATTACCTTTACTCACTTAATTGCATTCCACTTGTCAAGGATTGAATACATCTCCACCTAGCAATAACCAGGAACTGCTATTTGATTTAGTGCCATCTTCTCTCATTTATAGTTACATATTGTTTATTTAACACTTATTCACTAGTCAATCTCCTATCTTTTTGAGGAATGCATGTCGGCAAAGTATGTTTGGAATTCCCTGATTTTGAGATGAGCATCACGGGCAATCCTCGTCCGACCCCACATGATGTGAGGTGCTCTTCCACTGCCAACATCATACTAGAGCTTCGCAAGAAGGCGGAGGAAAAAGGACAAAGTGATAACTGCTGCAAAGTTGCTAGCTGGGAATTAGTAGGCGGTGTGGCCAATATTCGTAAAGAGTGAAATAAAGCGACTTAGCTATTTGTTGTTCTGATGTATGTGTGTTGGAATGATTTGTGTTGTATGAGTTTGTACTGTACTTCATTGTGCACGTGTGTGCTAAGCATGTGCTCAAACGAATTATTTTTACCATTACTTTATTGAGTTTTCCTTTTCTTGGGTAACTTGTTCAAACTTGATTTTGGGTGGAATTTCACTTATGTGCATATGAGTGTGTTACATTTTCCCAAAATTGTAGCACTTTTTGGAAGCTTGCTTATTATTGCTAATCTAGCAATTGCATTGCTGTTTATCTTGATAGGTTTTGCGAGTGAGGCATTTTGGAGCTTGAATTAAAAAAATATCAAAAACCATAGTTCAAAGTTTGAATAAATCATAGGTTTTTATACATATGTTCATGTGGATGCATTCCACAAGTGTATAATGTGTCACGATGAAATATGTTAACATGTCAGCTACACAAAAATGAAAATTTTGTGAATTTTTTAATAATTACCAATGCATGTACTGTTCACCATTATTAGAGTTATGAATTTATTTTTTATGTAGTTCACTAGAAGTGTGGCAAATTTTCTAAAGTTATTTTTAT
>NW_021300432.1:0-1033 GCF_002162155.2 Triticum dicoccoides
CTCTACTCTTTCGCACATGCTATGCGGGTGAAATGATGATACCATGCCAAGTTTCAACATTTTCAGAATTCATTTTGTAGTGCTTTTCAATTTCACGGTCATTTAGCTCTCTAAACAATTAGGTAAATGACCGAAAAACAACAAATGATGTCAGAACATGTTGGAAATTAATGACGTTGCTTTGAATGCTGCATACTGAACACAAAAGAAGTCCGGAGTTCAAATAAGTTTAAAAAACATTGAAGTGCCCGTGTAACAGATGAGTTCTCGTCCAAAACCCTGATACTCCGAAAGAGTTTGTCCAGTTTGTACACGAAGTGCGTCCAGTTTTTGCTGTGACCCTCTCTACTCTTTCGCACATGCTATGCAGGTGAAATGATGATACCATGCCAAGTTTCAATATTTTCAGATATCATTTTGTAGTGATTTTCAATTTCACGGTCATTTAGCTCTGTAAACAATTAGGTAAATGACCGAAAAACAACAAATGATGTCAGAACATGTTGGAAATTGATGACGTCGCTTTGAATGCTGCATACTGAACACAAAAGAAGTCTGGAGTTCAAATAAGTTTAAAAAACATTGAAGTGCCCGTGTAGTTCTTGTCCAAATCCTTGATACTCCGAAAGAGTTTGTCCAGTTTGTACATGAAGTGCGTCCAGTTTTTGCCGTGACCCTCTCTACTCTTTCGCACATGCTATGCGGGTGAAATGATGATACCATGCCATGTTTCAACATTTTCAGAATTCATTTTGTAGTGATTTTCAATTTCACGGTCATTTAGCTCTCTAAACAATTAGGTAAATGGCCGAAAAACAACAAATGATGTAAGAACATGTTGGAAATTGATGACGTCGCTTTGAATGATGCATACTGAGCACAAAAGAAGTCCAGAGTTCAAATAAGTTTAAAAAACTTTGAAGTGGCCGTGTAACAGATGAGTTCTCGTCCGAAACCCTGATACTCCGAAAGAGTTTGTCCAGTTTGTACACGAAGTGCATCCAGTTTTTGCCGTGACCCTCTCTACTCTTTC
>NW_021300433.1:0-1786 GCF_002162155.2 Triticum dicoccoides
TCTCAAAATAATATAAGTGAAGCATGAGAGATCAACAATTTCTTCAAAATTAATCCACCACCGTGCTCTAAAAGATATAAGTGAAGTACTAGAGCAATAACTATCTAGCTCAAAAGATATAAGTGAAGCACATAGAGTATTCTATCAAATCCTAAGCAAATAGGCTTCTCCCAAAAGGTGTGTTACAGCAAGTATGATTGTGGTAAACTAACAAGCAAAGACTAATATAATACACGACGCTCCAAGAAAAACACATATCATGTAGCAAATAAAAATATAGCTCCAAGTAAAGTTGCCAATGAACGAAGACGAAAGAGGGGATGCCTTCCGGGGGCATCCCCAAGCTTAGGATTTTGGCTATTATTGAATATCTTGGGGTGACTTGGGCATCCCCAAGCTTAGGCTTTTGCCACCATTTATTCCATAGTCCATCAAATCTTTACCCAAAACTTGAAAACTTCACAACACAAAACTCAACAGGAAATCTCATAAGCTCCATTAGTGAAACAAAACAAAACCACCACATAAGGTACTTTAATGAACTCATTCTTTATTTATATTGTTGTTAAACCTACTGTATTTCAAGTTCTCTATGGTTCATACCCTTACATACTAGCCATAGATGCATCAAAATAAGGAAACAACACACGAAAAACAGAATCTGTCAAAAACAGAACAGTGTGTTGCAATCTGTAACTAACGCAAACTTATGGAACCTCAAAAATCCTACCAACATAGGACATCCTAAAAAATTTGTTTATTGATCAGCAGAAAAAAGAATCAATGCAAAAGCACGTTCCTGTGATTTATCGAATTTTGTTTCGTGAGCACAAAGTTTCTGTTTTTCAGCAGAATCAAATCAACTCATATCATAGGTTATCCTATAGGTTCTACTTGGCACAAACACTAAATAAAACATGAAAACACATCTAAACATAAAGTAGAAACAAAATTTAACACTAAACAGGAACAAAAACAAAAAACATAAAGAAAATTGGGTTGCCATCTTTGGCACTTGATTCATTAATAGAGCAATTATAATTTAACGCCCCTAGCTAGGCATAAAAGCAAAGATAGATCTAAGTAGTGCCATCTTTGGCACTTGATTCATTAATAGAGCAATTATAATTTTTAGGGGTTTCTCCCTTTTTAGTAATGATAAAACCTTTAGGCAAAAATTCAAGAACTTCGTTCGTAGCAAAAGGTTTCTCAATGATAGTGAGACAATTGGGATGAACACTCATGGATTTGAGATCCGCATCTCCCTTACTAGAAGATTCGCCTTTATTTTTAGGAACATAAATAAACTTGGAAGTTTTGGTAGGGGGTTTTGGAGTGTTTTTCATGGAAGAAAACGCCGAACCTAAGTTAGTAATGATATCCTCAAGTTTACCAATTCTTGCAGAATCTAGATCTATTTTTTCATTAACTATAGGTTCTTTCTCTTTAAGATTTTTCAAGGTAACTCCAACCCTAGATCCGTACTGGGTAATTTGATTATGAATCTTTTTATCCAAGTTTTCAATTAACTCAACGGTGGTAATTTTATTTTCAGTGATCTCAAGCCGTTGCATAACATGTTCCAAAGTTAAAACAGTTCCATTAACCAAAAGAGGTGGTGGGCCAAACAAATCTATCATAGCATTATAAGCTTCAAACGTGTGGCTATTCAAGAAATCCCCTCCGGCAACGGTATCAAGAACACATCTATTCCAAGGAGTAACGCCTACATAAAAATTGCGAAGAAGAGCAGAAGTAGAAAGCTTCCTAGTGGATTTATTTTGAG
>NW_021300434.1:0-1583 GCF_002162155.2 Triticum dicoccoides
AAAAAAAAGGTTTGGGATACTTCGTACGTATGCATGACCGATTTGGGATGATTCCAAGGGAAACAAACAAACCTTTCTCAAATTCATGGCGGCAACTTACACCTAATGCACGTGAACTTGGAGAAAGTCACTTCTTTCATCCAAGCATAAGCTTCATGAACGGAACACGAAGGCATTGCTTACAAGGTTTTCAACACTAGGTTGATGTTCAACATGAATCATGGGGGAGACAAAAATGCTGCTGATGGGCTCAACAACAACTCATCAGAATTTTCCATATTACTGGACTTCCACCATCACGTGAACACGGTGATAGCAATGTTCAGACCAAAAGATGTAATGGTGTATGCTCGAGGGATCAACCACGAGTAAGACAACATTACGAAAATCGTTGGTTCTGATTTGACTTGACGATAGCCCATACTCAAGTCAAAGTATTGACAAGGCAATAGATCCAACAACTGATCACGAAGACCAATCAATGGAGATATCATCTTTCTTCAACACACACACACGCACAAAAGATATCCCTTAACGTGAACTAAGTCAGACAAGCTTTTATCTTCCAACTCTCCAAGTTGTTGTTTAGCTTAACCAACTAGCTCAGGGAATCCGACACAGATTCATGTAGAAAGGTTGGCTTACAAGAACCCCCCCCCCCCCTGTGGACCGCCTTTTCAGTTTAAAAAAAAATAAAAAAATGATAAAAATGTCAAAAAGATAAAAGAAAATAATATTGCCATGTCATATGTGGTCTAGTTGTTGGTAAAATTTACAAATATAAATTTCGACTTTATTTGCAAAATATCTCTAGAAATTTGTAAAATGGGCATAACTTTTGCATACGAACTCGGATTAAAAAGTTTTATATATGAAAAATCATCTACTCAAAAAGTTACATCCGAATTTAACTGGGGGAACCCCGTTAAACATTTTCAGAATCCCCAAAAACCTAACACAAAAAAGTTACGGGGCTTTCAAGATCTAGAGGCAAAAAAATTCAAAAAAAAGGTTTGGGATACTTCGTACGTATGCATGACCGATTTGGGATGATTCCAAGGGAAACAAACAAACCTTTCTCAAATTCATGGCGGCAACTTACACCTAATGCACGTGAACTTGGAGAAAGTCACTTCTTTCATCCAAGCATAAGCTTCATGAACGGAACACGAAGGCATTGCTTACAAGGTTTTCAACACTAGGTTGATGTTCAACATGAATCATGGGGGAGACAAAAATGCTGCTGATGGGCTCAACAACAACTCATCAGAATTTTCCATATTACTGGACTTCCACCATCACGTGAACACGGTGATAGCAATGTTCAGACCAAAAGATGTAATGGTGTATGCTCGAGGGATCAACCACGAGTAAGACAACATTACGAAAATCGTTGGTTCTGATTTGACTTGACGATAGCCCATACTCAAGTCAAAGTATTGACAAGGCAATAGATCCAACAACTGATCACGAAGACCAATCAATGGAGATATCATCTTTCTTCAACACACACACACGCACAAAAGATATCCCTTAACGTGAACTAAGTCAGACAAGCTTTTATCTTCCAACTCTCCAAGTTG
>NW_021300435.1:0-915 GCF_002162155.2 Triticum dicoccoides
AAAGGCATGACTAACCACTCATATAATCCAAACTTAGTTTTAAATGCTGTTTTCCATTCATCCCCCAATTTCATACGAATTTGATGGTATCCACTACGCAAATCAACTTTGGAGAATATTGTAGAGCCACTCAATTCATCAAGCATATCATCTAGCCTAGGAATAGGATGACGATAACGAATAGTAATATTATTAATGCCTCTACAATCAACACACATACGCGATGTACCATCCTTTTTCGGCACTAGAATAATAGGAACAGCACAAGGACTAAGGGATTCGCGTATATAACCTTTGTCGAGAAGCTCTTGTACTTGACGCATAATCTCCTTCGTCTCCTCTGGATTGGTACGGTATGGCGCACGGTTTGGCAGTGAAGCACCGGGAATTAAGTCAATCTGATGCTCAATCCCTCGACTAGGTGGTAATCCCGGTGGCATGTCTTGTGGAAAGACGTCAGCGAACTCCTGCCAAATGTTAGTGATAGCAGGAGGCAAAGAGGAAGGCACGTCCTCGAATGAAAATAATGCCTCTTTGCACACAAAAGCATAGCAAACAGATTTGCTGAAATCTAGCTCATCAATATCAGATTTGGTGGCAAATAAACATGCACTTTTCAATTTAATTTCAGAAGCAACACTAGATGGTTTATTATTAGGCTGCATTTGTTGCTCAAATTCTTTTGCCACAATCTGATTTTCACTCTTATTCTTCTCCTGTTTTGCTTTATTAGCTCTATTAATATCATCTTTCAAAATGGAATCAGGAGTCATAGGAAGCAAAGTAATATTTTTATCCTTATGAACAAGAGTATAGTGATTGTTTCTACCATGGTGTACAGAATTTTTATCAAATTGCCATGGTCTACCAAGTAATAAGGAACATGCTTGCATAGGTACCACATCACAATCAACA
>NW_021300436.1:0-1018 GCF_002162155.2 Triticum dicoccoides
CGGTTTACCCCACATGTAAGGTGCTAGCGCTTCTGAAAGACTATGTCTCGGTCATCCGCCTTCTCAAACACCCTGTAGTGCGAGAAACCAAACGGAGGCGATCGAGTCTTGTGGGAAAAGTGCGCAAACCTCTGCAGAGTAACAAACTAATCATGATTAGCCGTGTCCCCGGTTATGGACATTTTGAGTATCTAGTTCTTGGATTATCCTGTTGATCTCAACACGTTACTTATTATAATTTGTTTGGGTTTAATGAGTACTTTTAATTGGGATTGAGGATGCTGTCAACCATTCTCAATGTTTAACAACCACCATGATAGTTAAATAAATTTTATTCCTTTGAAGTAGGGAAAAATTGGCTTTTCGCAAAAACTGTAATCATAGAGCTTTCCACCAGACATATATGCATGTAGTATAGCCTATTCTTTCATTACTCTCTATGTGTTACATTGCCAGCATATTCCATGTGCTGACCCGTTTTCGGGCTGCAACTTTTCATGTTGCAGACTTTTCAGACGAAGAGTAAGTGGTACGTTAGGGTTACGATTTCCTATACTCAACTTTGCCGTTGGTGTTGATGGGAATCCACAACCTTGTTGCTTCCGCTATATTTTGGATTGAGGTAATAGTTTTTACGTTACTTTATACATGTGATTTACCTCTGTTATAAATCCTTCGAGTACTGTGTGTGTCAGCATACCGATCCAGGGATGACACGAAAGCACAGAGACTTGATCCATTCGGGTCGGGTCGCTACAAGATGGTATCAGAGCACATGTTGACTGTAGGACGTGACCCTAGAAATTGGCAAGCCCATAGCAAAGATTTTTCTCTACAACTTTCCTTTTCAAAAAGATCTTTTACCTCTCTTCTCTTCTGAGCTTATTCAAAAATTTCCTTTAGTGAGAGCATACCCTTTTCCCTTTTGACCACTCGAAGATTTGACTGATGAGACCACTCCAAGGAGACAAGATATCGGACAACTAAGACCATTTGGAATGAAGAGGATTTTACCGTG
>NW_021300437.1:0-2150 GCF_002162155.2 Triticum dicoccoides
TGAAGATTAGAAAGATTAGAAAATATGCCATTCATACCGAGGCTTGGTATCATTATGTCGTTGGATCAGTTGTTACATTGGTTGCGATTATGATCGCATTTGTTTTCGCATTGAAATGTTTTACATAGTTTCAGTGTATGGTTTAATTAATTTAGATGCTCTGCAGAGCTTTATGTTGTTAGATGAGAACTATGTATGTACTTTGGTTTTAATGTGATGATGAACTTCTATTAATTTGGTCACTTAATTATCTATTCATGATGTTCTGTAATGATTTTTGACACACTTAATTATATATAATGCACGCAGATGAACCAGCAATGGATGTACGGTTCAAGACACACCTCCGAGTACATTAAGGCCGTGCATGATTTTCTCGAAGTGGCTGAGGAAAACAAGCAGAATGGTTTATGTGTTGTCCATGCCCTATATGTGGGAATACGAAGTCTTACTCTGACCGGAAAATCCTCCACACCCACCTGCTTTACAAGGGTTTCATGCCACACTATAATGTTTGGACGAGGCACGGAGAAATAGGGGTTATGATGGAAGACGGCGAAGAAGAAGAGTATGATGACAACTATGTGCCCCCTGAATACGGTGATGCTACTGAAGATCAAGAGGAACCAGATGATGTGCACGATGATACTGCAACGGGCGAAGCTGATGAAGATCAAGAGGAACCAGGCGATGTGCCCGATGATGATGATCTCCGTCGGGTCATTGTCGATGCAAGGACGCAATACGAAAGTCAAAAGGAGAAGCTGAGGACCACAAAAAAGGGTTGTACCCCAATTGCGAAGATGGCAACACAAAGCTCGGTACTGTACTGGAATTGCTGCAGTGGAAGGCAGAGAATGCTGTGCCTGACAAAGGATTTGAGAAGCTACTGAAAATATTGAAGAAGAAGCTTCCAAAGGATAACGAATTGCCCGACAGTACATACGCAGCAAAGAAGGTCGTATGCCCTCTAGGATTGGAGGTGCAGAAGATACATGCATGCCCTAATGACTGCATCCTCTTCCGCGGTGCGTACAAGGATCTGAACGCATGCCCGATATGCGGTGCATTACGGTATAAGATCAGACGAGATGACCCTGGTGATGTTGACGGCAAGCCCCCTAGGAAGAGGGTTCCTTCGAAGGTGATGTGGTATGCTCCTATAATACCACGGTTGAAACGTCTGTTCAGAAATGGAGAGCATGCCAAGTTGATGCGATGGCACAGTGAGGACCGTAAGAAAGACGGGAAGTTGAGAGCACCCGCTGACAGGTCACAGTGGAGAAAAATCGAGAGAAAGTACTGGGATGAGTTTGCAAGTGAGCCAAGGAACGTATGGTTTGCTTTAAGCGCGGATGGCATTAATCCTTTCGGGGAGCAGAGCAGCAATCACAGCACCTGGCCCGTTACTCTATGTATGTATAACCTTCCTCCTTGGATGTGCATGAAGCGGAAGTTCATTATGATGCCAGTTCTCATCCAAGGCCCTAAGTAACCCGGCAACGACATTGATGTGTACCTAAGGCCATTAGTTGAAGAACCTTTACAGCCGTGGAATGGAAACGGTGTACGTACGTGGGATGAGCACAAACGGGAGGAATTTAACCTAAAGGCATTGCTGTTCGTGACCATCAATGATTTGCCCACTCTCAGTAACCTTTCAGGACAGACAAACAAGGGATACCACGCATGCACGCACTGTTTACTTGACACCGATAGTATATACCTGGCAAGCTGCAGGAAGAATGTGTACCTGGGCCATTGTCGATTTCTTCCGACCAACCATCAATGTCGAAAGAAAGGCAAGCATTTCAAAGGCGAGGCAGATCACCGGAAGAAGTCCGCCATGCGTACCGGTGATCACGTACTTGCTATGGTCAATGATTTACACGTAATCTTTGGAAAGGGTCCCGGCGCACTAGCTGTTCCGAGTGACGCTGGGGGACACGCACCCATGTGCAAGCATTTCAAAGTGTTTTCAAATTTGAAAACTAATGGCACTAACAGAAAGTTTATAATTTTCCTAAAACTAAAAGCAAAAACAATTAAAAAATAAAGCAAAAAACAAAAGAAAATAAATAATGTAGAAAACAAAAGAAAAAAACAACAATAAGTATATTGTTGTAAGTAGAAACAAAATAAAATAAATA
>NW_021300438.1:0-2175 GCF_002162155.2 Triticum dicoccoides
AAGATCAAGATGGATGCAATGCGCTTGAAGATTAGAAAGATTAGAAAATATGCCATTCATACCGAGGCTTGGTATCATTATGCCGTTGGATCAGTTGTTACATTGGTTGCGATTATGATCGCATTTGTTTTCGCATTGAAATGTTTTACATAGTTTCAGTGTATGGTTTAATTAATTTAGATGCTCTGCAGAGCTTTATGTTGTTAGATGAGAACTATGTATGTACTTTGGTTTTAATGTGATGATGAACTTCTATTAATTTGGTCACTTAATTATCTATTCATGATGTTCTGTAATGATTTTTGACACACTTAATTATATATAATGCACGCAGATGAACCAGCAATGGATGTACGGTTCAAGACACACCTCCGAGTACATTAAGGCCGTGCATGATTTTCTCGAAGTGGCTGAGGAAAACAAGCAGAATGGTTTATGTGTTGTCCATGCCCTATATGTGGGAATATGAAGTCTTACTCTGACCGGAAAATCCTCCACACCCACCTGCTTTACAAGGGTTTCATGCCACACTATAATGTTTGGACGAGGCACGGAGAAATAGGGGTTATGATGGAAGACGGCGAAGAAGAAGAGTATGATGACAACTATGTGCCCCCTGAATACGGTGATGCTACTGAAGATCAAGAGGAACCAGATGATGTGCACGATGATACTGCAACGGGCGAAGCTGATGAAGATCAAGAGGAACCAGGCGATGTGCCCGATGATGATGATCTCCGTCGGGTCATTGTCGATGCAAGGACGCAATACGAAAGTCAAAAGGAGAAGCTGAGGACCACAAAAAAGGGTTGTACCCCAATTGCGAAGATGGCAACACAAAGCTCGGTACTGTACTGGACTTGCTGCAGTGGAAGGCAGAGAATGCTGTGCCTGACAAAGGATTTGAGAAGCTACTGAAAATATTGAAGAAGAAGCTTCCAAAGGATAACGAATTGCCCGACAGTACATACGCAGCAAAGAAGGTCGTATGCCCTCTAGGATTGGAGGTGCAGAAGATACATGCATGCCCTAATGACTGCATCCTCTTCCGCGGTGCGTACAAGGATCTGAACGCATGCCCGATATGCGGTGCATTACGGTATAAGATCAGACGAGATGACCCTGGTGATGTTGACGGCAAGCCCCCTAGGAAGAGGGTTCCTTCGAAGGTGATGTGGTATGCTCCTATAATACCACGGTTGAAACGTCTGTTCAGAAATGGAGAGCATGCCAAGTTGATGCGATGGCACAGTGAGGACCGTAAGAAAGACGGGAAGTTGAGAGCACCCGCTGACAGGTCACAGTGGAGAAAAATCGAGAGAAAGTACTGGGATGAGTTTGCAAGTGAGCCAAGGAACGTATGGTTTGCTTTAAGCGCGGATGGCATTAATCCTTTCGGGGAGCAGAGCAGCAATCACAGCACCTGGCCCGTTACTCTATGTATGTATAACCTTCCTCCTTGGATGTGCATGAAGCGGAAGTTCATTATGATGCCAGTTCTCATCCAAGGCCCTAAGTAACCCGGCAACGACATTGATGTGTACCTAAGGCCATTAGTTGAAGAACCTTTACAGCCGTGGAATGGAAACGGTGTACGTACGTGGGATGAGCACAAACGGGAGGAATTTAACCTAAAGGCATTGCTGTTCGTGACCATCAATGATTTGCCCACTCTCAGTAACCTTTCAGGACAGACAAACAAGGGATACCACGCATGCACGCACTGTTTACTTGACACCGATAGTATATACCTGGCAAGCTGCAGGAAGAATGTGTACCTGGGCCATTGTCGATTTCTTCCGACCAACCATCAATGTCGAAAGAAAGGCAAGCATTTCAAAGGCGAGGCAGATCACCGGAAGAAGTCCGCCATGCGTACCGGTGATCACGTACTTGCTATGGTCAATGATTTACACGTAATCTTTGGAAAGGGTCCCGGCGCACTAGCTGTTCCGAGTGACGCTGGGGGACACGCACCCATGTGCAAGCATTTCAAAGTGTTTTCAAATTTGAAAACTAATGGCACTAACAGAAAGTTTATAATTTTCCTAAAACTAAAAGCAAAAACAATTAAAAAATAAAGCAAAAAACAAAAGAAAATAAATAATGTAGAAAACAAAAGAAAAAAACAACAATAAGTATATTGTTGTAAGTAGAAACAAAATAAAATAAATA
>NW_021300439.1:0-2910 GCF_002162155.2 Triticum dicoccoides
TGGTAGGTTGTTAGTGCAAATGGTAAAACCAAGGTTGGGCCTTGCTGGAGGATTTTTATTCAAGGCGAACTGTCAAGGGGTTCCCATTATAACCCAACCGTATAAGGAACGCAAAAACCGGAAACATAACACCGATATGACGGAAACTAGGGCGGGAAGAGTGGAACAAAACACCAGACATAAGGCCGAGCCTTCCACCATTTACCAAGTATATAGATGCAATAATTAAATAAGAGATATTGTGATATCCCAACAAAATATCCATGTTCCAACAAGGAACAACTCCAATCTTCACCTTCAACTAGCAACGCTATAAGAGGGGCTGAGCAAAGCGGTAACATAACCAAACAACGGTTTGCTAGGACAAGGTGGGTTAGAGGCTTGGCTTAAAAATATGGGAGGCATGATATAGCAAGTGCTAGGTATCACAGCATAGACATAGCAGAAGAGCGAGCAACTAGCAAGCAAAGATAGAAGTGATTTCGAGGGTATGGTCATCTTGCCTGAGATCCCGCAAGGAAGAAGAACGAATCCATGAAGAAGACAAACAGACGTAGACGAACGGTTCCTCACAAACGCGATGTTATCGGAACCAACCCGAAGAAGCAACACTGGAAAGAAGCACACAACATAGTAAACAACCAACACGTGAACATGGCATGATATGCGGGATGCGGTATGCGGTGCATATGCATGATTTGGAAAGGAATGATTGAGTCTGGCCTCAACTTGGAAATCCAAGAGTTCCACTGGAAATTTGAGGTGATTTTGGTTGAAATCGATATAAAGATCACCGGAATCGGATGCACGGTTTGGAAATGACAAGCAAAACAAATATGGCACCGGTCTGCGATAAACAGCAAGTAGTCTTCTAAATGCATCAAGATAAATAAGTTACTGCACTTAAACATGGCAACAAGATACAGGGAAGGAATCCACTCATGATGCTTGACAAACGATGAACACTGAGCTACGGCTAATTCACTCAATAACAGGTTCAAACAAGCATGGCAAAAGTGCAAAAGATAACATGTTTCAGACTTAGTGAAAAACTGAAGCATGGCAAAACAGTTATCAAGTAGGCATGTTTACGAGATCGATGCACTCGCCACAAAGCATGTCATGACAAACTAAGCATACACCCAACAAGTAGACATGGCATAGAAGCTAGACATGGCGAGAACAACAACATAGCATGCACGGATCAACTACAACAAGCTCGGCAAAATTGCTAAACATGTTAACAATCTGCCAGGAACATTTTATAGCAAAAGTACAGCTCGATTGACTCAAGCTAGGGTGCTCCATAATTACAAAAAAAGACATGGATGGATAGAGCACCACATTATCTACAAAACATCCTTACTGATCATGCTCAAAAGAGGCACGAATCACTAGGAAACAACATGAACATATGGTATAAGAATAATAACAGGGCAAGGACTTAGTGAAATTCTAAGTACCTGAAATCAGCATCATTGAGTAAGCTACTTTGCATGCTTGTGCTAGTCACCACAAAGATCACAAAAATACATGGCATACATCCCTGTAAAGATGACATGGCATTCTTCAAAACACATGTAAAGCTCAGGATCATAGCATGCACACATTAATCATGGCAAAAATGACAAAAGTGCATTTGTTGAAACAGATCTGAAACTATCCTCACATAGCCCTCTTCCAATAGCAATTCGGGCATCAAGATTAGCTCAAATGAAAATGATGCAATGAGATGAAATGATTTACTCGTCGAGACAAACATTTTGATATGCTACACGCACGAATCGGAGCCATGGATGCAGAGTTATGGCATGTCAAAGATTGCATAAAATATATGGAGTTCGGTCAAAAGTCAATCGGGTAGGGTTTTCCAGATCCGGATCGGGCGGCGCGGAAACCGAGGATGGCCGGGGCTTCACTGAAACAGTGCTCGGGGTCGCCGGACATACCGGATCTCGCCGAATCTTCACCAGACGCGGGAGGAGACGGGGCCGGGTGGAGGAGGAGGTCGCCGGAGACGGCGAAGCGGCGCAGCGGAGCTCGGCGAGCTCAGCTATGGCAGGCGGCGGATGAGGCGGCGGAGCTCGGCGAGGAGATCGACGGCGGCGGCGGCCCGGCGAAACGGGCAGCAGCTTGAGGGAGCCTGTACTCCTGGATCTCCACAAATGTGAATACTGATCCGTTGAATGCTTACAAAATGACTCAAGTTTTGGTCCGGGCTTGGCTTTACTTTAACTGAGATGACCCATCGAGCTGCGACGTACTTTGTAGTGAAAGGTATCGGCAAAAACTGAATCCATTTGCTCCGTGCTGCGTTGTTGCCTGAATCGATCTCCATGTATAAAGCCAGCTTTTGAAATAAAATTAGTCAACGTGCAATAATACACTCCAAAATACGTAAGCAGAATCTATCTATGGCCGAAGGCAAATAATGATTTGTGTACGTGCATGCACTGTACGTGAATCAATCAGATAGCTGCCATGTAGTTGCCTGTTTTCCCGCATCTGACCAGTTCAAAAAGTAGTCGAATTAGCTTCCATAGATGCGTGATCGCTGGAAAGAACTCCGCTTGTTGCATCGGCGAGGTCAGACTGTGCCACCAGTACAGTAGAGTCAAAATTTGGAACCCTTCTTGTTCAGCAACCAAAGACATCCTGGAGAGAGGGACATGTTCGACTTGGATGACGAGATTGGATCAGAGGCCTCCAACAAAGGGATACACCACATCAGATATTGGTGTGATTCAACGGTTTAGAACCTACAGAAGGATCACATCAATGCATCCATGTATGGAAAACCTATAAGTAGCCATCCATGTACTCCTAGTCCGTCAGATGTTCTAGATCAAAGCAACGCATGATTTGACTTTGAAGAGGAGAGCATGGTTACCTGAGATCAGCGGGATTTAT
>NW_021300440.1:0-1440 GCF_002162155.2 Triticum dicoccoides
GAAAAGCTTTTTTTGGCCGATGTGGCCGTCACAGGGACAGTAAATAAGATGCAATAAGCAGATATATTGGTATAACTTCGAAAAGCTTCTTTCGGCCGATGAGTACTTCTCTCATATGCCCGAAAATTTCATCAACAGTAGCAAATTGTGCCTATGCATCTGATGAATTACCGAGCAACTTACTTTGTTCTCGCTGATGTTGGTCTCGACATTTTCTTCTTCCGAATTCCCATTAGTCTGTTGCTCTTCCCGAATGGCAACGATCACCTACTAGTCATCTGGGTTTATCAAAGCAGTGGAAGCACCAATATCACTCTTCTTGAAAAAATTGTGAATATGTGTGCGCTCTGATTGTATCAATTTATCCACTTCCTTCTTCCTTTTTCTTTTATGGCTACCAGATGAATTTGTCCAGTTGCTAGACGACATGATTAACACACACAATGCTGAAAACAAAACAGTTTGTTGCATCAATGATCAATCGTTGAACGGTGCCGACTATGCAACCATAGAATTTATTGTATCAACATTATATGAATATATACCTCGGTTCCTGAATCCTGACGATCGAACTTCAGTGCGTTTGCCTATAAAGCACAGCAGCAGTGTAGCGCTTGGAGTCTGCAGAGGATTGAGAGAAGATCAACTGAGCAAAGGCCAAAGGGGCGTGATGATGGATCCCCAGAATTGAAATCTGCCGCGTACATAACCGGATTATTAAGGAAATTACCAGGGGACGACTAAGAGGCTGGAATACATGTACGGCATCGAGCGTCGGCGGCCTAGGGCTGCGTCTGCGTGATGGAACAGAATAGGAAGGGAACCGTCAGAATCGGATCAATCGCTGATCCTTTTTTCATGTGATCCCTCTCCTTTTTTATGTGAATGAACCGCTGGCTGCCTCGCTCGCTAGCTTTTCCGAGGAAACAAATCGATCGATCGACCTGCTGCTCCCTACGCGCGTCTGCAGCATGGGCCATAGGGGGCCCCTGAATTTTGGGGGCCCGGGGAGGCCGCCCCCCTGCCCCTCCCCAGGGCCGGCCCTGGCGCCGCTGTTCGATGGGTTTGTCAGATAATGTGTCGACGTGTGTCGCTAAACCGTCTATGTTGCATTCTCTAGAAACCTCCCGTCAAATCGTTCCACCGCTGTGCCGTTCTATAAAGGCTCAGCCACTGCCCGGCCCTTCCTCCCAGCGCACATGCACAAGTAGTAGCACCTCCCGGAGAGCTGGGAGGGCTGCCCGCTGCATCGCTAACCGACGACTCCGACTCACCACCCGCCTTGTGTTCCGCTGCAGGCTGGACTACAGCTCCGGGACGCCCTGCCACCTTGCTAGGCTTACCGCCGCATCGCTGGTCAGCGGCCCGGCGCGCCGCCCGCCTTGTGTCCCGATGCACGCTGGATGGCACAACTTCGGTCTTCGGGATGCCCCGCGGCGC
>NW_021300441.1:0-2237 GCF_002162155.2 Triticum dicoccoides
CATCAACCATGAATAGAGAAAGCTCCTATCGGCACCGCTCAACAAGGAAAAGTTGCAACCATTAATAGAAAAGCTTCAACCGTATTGTAAAAAGCTTCAAACCGAGAGGCACCATGCAACCGGAAGAAGCTGCAACCATTGACAAAAAAAGCTTCAACCGTAGATTAAAAAGCTGCAAATGCAGATAGAGAAGGCTTCAACCAGGGCACCGCGCAACAGAAAAAGTTGCAACCATTGGTAGAAAAAGCTTCATCCGTAGCTGAAAAAAGCTTCAACCGACGACCGACGGGAGAAAAATATGCGGGTGATCTGGCAACGCGCATGATGATCTGCACCTACGTGCTATGATGGTAGCGAGCTATGAGTCCAGCGAAGGAGTATGCGGAAGTTGCAACTGGAGACGCGACGATCCTGTTGGAAATATGAGCAATTCCGAGTGATTTTATTAACAGAAATACTAGATAAAGCATGACTAGTGTAGCAGTGATAAAACAAGCCATGCAATTTGACAAAGAGAAAGTAAACAACATGTTCATATATGAACCATAACTAAACATATCCAAAGCAGACAGTATAGCAGGTTGCATGTATGAAATAGAGTCTAACATATCTAGGGAAAAAACTAGAACAAGGAACTGTAGCAGAACCTCCAATAGAAAGGGGAGAGACACGTACGTGACAGTAGTAGGAGCAGAGGCACTGGACTTGGGGTCGGTGTCCTCCATGTCGTCGATGAGGTAGTCGACGTCAGGGAAGTAGTCGTCGTCGGGGAAGTAGTCGTCGGCGACCGGATTGTCCGTGATGAAGCAGCCAGTAGTCGCGCTGAGCGCTCCCAAAAAACCTTATCACCCTTCTCCCGTAGAGGACTCAAAAGGTGCGGTATCGGAGGCCTACTGTCCCGACCTGCGGTGCACGCCACAAGCCGGGATGAGGAAGAACGTAGCAGCAGCGCAGTGTTCAGGAACTTGTGGCGAGAGGAGGAAGAGATTCTGGTGCGTCTCTCTGGGAGGAGCGACCCCCCTTTTATAGGCGCAAGAGAAGAAGGCGAGAGGCTACGCTGGGAGCTGAAGAGAACGAGGGAGACGAAACGAACAGGCAGCAGGCGAAGAGGTGCGCCGTTCGTATTCAATCTCCACTACAGCAAAATGTTTTAGCTTTCGCGTGCCCTTTCGTATACCCGTAGTGCGTGGCAAAAATTTACATCGTCTCGGCTCATTCCCGCAACCCGCGGCGCGTGGTGACGAGGCGTGGCGTGGCGAGGCGGGCAGCGGAGGAGGAGCGCGCGTGGATGTCCCTCTTGTTCTCATGCTCATACAAGTGGGGAAGGAGCCTCCCTTATAAAGAGGTCCAACTCCCTCTAAACTAGCAAGGTGGGACTAAATTTTAGTTCCACCTCTTGCCTTGCACGAATGGGCTGCGTGGGCCTCTAGGATTTATTAGGAATTTCTGAAACTACTATTGGGCTAGGCCCAAATAGACGAAATTCCAGCAATCCCCCACCAGATCTCAGAGGCACACAAAATTTGCATTTGGTTCCAAAACACTGTTTTATATACCGGTACTGCAGTGAAGACTGTTAAGTTGAACTTCCACCTAGAACTCTATGCTACACTAGTAAGCAACTTGAACAGTGGACTGGGCCTTGAACTACAAGTTTTCTGCGAATCTAGCTTCACATAAAGCCTTGACCGATACGTGGCTACCGTGGGTCTTCCCCGCGGATGGAGCTTATGCGTCATACTCCGTGACCTTTCATGAGTTTAATAGAGAGAACCCTACTCTCATAGATTGCGACGTTTAACAATCAGACTCATATAGGTGCGTTCTTCAAAAGATGTTCTGCAGGACAACATCTCTGCTTCAAACAGCCACTTAGAACACATTAAGATATACATTAATCTGCCATGCAGATTAGGAGAGTATTGCATCTTCATGGAGTGGTATTTTAACAGTAGGGATACTCTCCTCCCAGTTGACCAACAGCTTGTCTTCCATATCTAATTCACGGGATCTCCGATCACAAAGAATAGGTTACCACTATGAATAACTCATATTGTGGGTCTCATACCCATCTCCCTCGATGCATTATCTATCACATTACGTGATAGACCCTTAGTAAAAGGATCTGCCAGATTTTTAGACGTTTGGATATAATCCAATGCAATAACTCCGGAGTTTTTCGTTTTTCTGACAGACTTTAACCTTCTCTGAACGTGTCTTGATGACTTCATGTTATC
>NW_021300443.1:0-1422 GCF_002162155.2 Triticum dicoccoides
AAACCATCGGTCTATACCTCAGGGGGGCACTGTAAATAATTCATTTTCCAAATTTTCTTTCATAGACATGATTGGCACATGTGGGTCACCATGTTCAAGAAAGTTTGTGTGATTTGGAGGTGGTTGCAAAAATCACATTTTTTTCGAAAACTGGCTTAAGTTAAAAGACCAAATGGCCCCTCCGGAATGCGGTCATTTTTTCGACCACCTCCAAATGAGCTCAACTTTGGCACACATGATCTATTGCACAAACAAAGGTGGGTACCAAAGATTTTATATTTTTTTGAATTTTTTATTAATTTATAATGCCCTCTAGACTGACCGGTCAAAACATCGGTCTATACCTCAGGGGGACATTGTAAATAATTCTTTTTCCAAATTTTCTTTCATAGCCATGATTGGCACATGTGGGTTGTGTGATTTGGAGGTGGTGGAAAAAATCACATTTTTTCAAAAACTGGCTTAAGTTAGACCAAATGGCCCCTCCGGAATGCGGTCATTTTTTCGACCACCTCCAAATGATCTCAACTTTGGCACACATGATCTATTGCACAAACAAAGGTGGGTTCCAAAGGTTTTATATTTTTTTGAATTTTTTATTAATTTATAATGCCCACTAGATTGACCGGTCAAAACATCGGTCTATACCTAAGGGGGCATTGTAAATAATTCTTTTTCCAAATTTTCTTTCATATCCATGATTGGAACATGTGGGTCATCATGTTCAAGAAAGTTTGTGTGATTTGGAGGTGGTTGGAAAAATCACATTTTTTCAAAAACTGGCTTAAGTTAGACCAAATGGCCCCTCCGGAATGCGGTCATTTTTTCGACCACCTCCAAATGGCCTCAACTTTGGAACACATCATCTATTGCACAAACAAAGGTGGGTTCCAAAGGTTTTATATTTTTTGAATTTTTTATTAATTTATAATGCCCACTAGACTGATCGGTCAAAACATCGGTCTATACCTCAGGGGGGCATTGTAAATAATTCTTTTTCCAAATTTTCTTTCATAGCCATGATTGGCACATGTGGGTCACCATTTTAAAGAAAGTTTGTCTGATTTGGAGGTGGTGGGAAAAAATCACATTTTTTCAAAAACTGGCTTAAGTTAGACCAAATGGCCCCTCCGGAATGCGGTCATTTTTTCGATCACCTCCAAATGACCTCAACTTTAGGACACATGATCCATTGCACAAACAAAGGTGGGTTCCAAAGGTTTTCTAGTTTTTTGAATTTTTTATTAATTTATAATGCCCTCTAGATGGACCGGTCAAAACATCGGTCTATACCTCAGGGGGGCATTGTAAATAATTCTTTTTCCAAATTTTCTTTCATAGCCATGATTGGCACATGTGGGTCACCATGTTCAAGAAAGTTTGTGTGATTTGGAGGTGGTTGCAAAAATCACATTTTTTCAA
>NW_021300444.1:0-1447 GCF_002162155.2 Triticum dicoccoides
AGGCGTCATCCTCTGGAGCTTGTGGATCCTGTCCCGAGGTGGTAGCTGATGAGGGGACGCAACCTATGGCTCCTGAGGCCTTAACTCCTGAGGCCTCGCCAGGCTGCCAAGGGGTGGCACCTGATTGCTCCTTCCAGCCTGGCGTCCCTTAGGCAGTCCGCCTTGGTGCTTCGCCGTCCGTGCCACACGTCGGCCCTCATTTTGAAAGCTTGGGCCGATTCCGCATAGACTACGACGCCCTCCACAAGAGGAAGGAGGCTTCGGGTGGCGGTGATCGCCCCTGCCGCCCGCTGAAGCACAGGAAGTACTTCACCATGGACGAGTAAGTCCCCTTTTCTTGTGATTCCTCATTCGCTGCTCCCTTTGCTGATTGTGGCCCTTCAGTCTCACTCCTGCCGAGCCCGCGGAGCCGACCAAGAAGCCACCTCCTCAGGTTTCATCTTCATTGCTGACCTTGAGCGCCCCGAGCCTGTGCGCCACCCCCAACGCGAGTTCGGCTGGAGAGGTGGGCCGTCCCGTGGCGTGCCTCGAGCCAGCGTGCTCGCCGCCCTTCCTTCGCGAGCCCTCTCAGGGTACAACCAGCTTGCCCCGGGCTCCTCCCATGACCATAGATGGCGAGTGGTTGAAGTTGATCTTCGGCTCCTTTTCAGGGGATGGATCAGTGTGACGCCCCGAGACCGACGCTCCAGAAGACTTCCAGCTATTCCGAGTTTCGCCGTGTGTTTTAGTTGCTTGTTGCATTGCATCATGTCATCTCTTGCATTGCATCGTTTCATCATGCCATCATATCATTAATTTTTATAACTCTTCTAAATAAATTGTGTGGATCCTCGGTCCATTTAAATTGAGGGATATTCACAATGGTGATTTCTCTTTATAACATATCCTCCTAATTTTTATGGAGCTAATTTAAATATTTCATTAATTTGGAATTCACCATAACACACTTGCAAAATATCCCAATGCCTTTGTTATCTTAATTCTTGGTCTCCAACCTTGCCATATACTCTTTCATCATATTCCAGAGCTCCACCTAAAATCCGAACAATTTTGGACCTTCCTTTTATTGAGTCCTAGTTCAAACCTATTTGAATTAAATTCAAATGAGTTTGAATTTACATCTTTCAATCATGGCCTTTCTATTTTTCTTGGATCAAGCTCAATTTTGTGAGTCCGGGAAAATTATCTGCCTGCCCAAATTCTATCTCTACCTTCCATTCTTCTTCTTTTTCTTCTTTGACATTTTTCTGTTTTTTTGGAAAAAGAAGAAGGAGAGCAGCCACAGCTCGGCCTTCTCCCAGCAGTTGGCCCAAGGCCCAGCCGCAGCCTACCTAATCTAACCCTAGCCCGACCCTCATCTCTCCTCTGGATCCCCATCTCCCTCCTGACCGCCGCCACTTGCACACATCGAGCCAGGGAGAGGAGCTCCCTGCGCCCGATCTCCAGC
>NW_021300445.1:0-1144 GCF_002162155.2 Triticum dicoccoides
TAGGGTTGATTTCGGACTCCTCCACCAAGGGCCACGAAATTCCCCCCTCTTCCTCCATATATACAGCCCTTAGGGCATCGTTTAGACTTTGGGTTTTGTTTAGATTAAAAGTTCGCCATAGCTGCAACTTCGCGTACTTCGTTTGTGTTCAACGACCAGACAAAGGCGTCACAGAACCCCACCTTGATCAATAAAGCTTTCATCTTATATTCGCAATATCCAGATTGCAATCTTAGTTTCTTGCTTGTTCTTCGTTTGCTTGCAGGAAACAGACCCTCGTGGTCAGGTTGATCGTGCTCCGGCGTGGTCAATAACCTCTCGGAGTTGGTTTAGCGATTGCTAAGGCGCGACGTCCTCGCACGTTCGTAGTCGGATCGTCAAAGTCGACTTCCACCAAAGCGAAATCCACCATCTCATCGAAAGACGGGACACCTTTGCCTCTATCACTGCACCACCACCTCAGGTACGAGATGATGTCCATATTCCTAAACTGAAATTGAATATTCCACCATTTGAGGGTAGATATGTTCCTGATATATATCTTACTTGGGAGTTAGAAACTGAACAACGATTTACATGTTTACAATATCCCGAGGAGAGACGGGTTGCTGCTGCTGTTTGTGCTTTCACTAGTTTTGCGTGTGTCTGGTGGTCTGAACGTTGTAGATTATATCCTATTCCAACTACTTGGGTTGCGTTGAAAACTGCTATGCGTACGCGTTGGGTTCCACCATATTATCAACGTGAATTGCTTCAAAAATTGCAGCGTTTAAGACAAGGGAAAAATTCTGTAGAAGAATATTATCAGGAATTACAAACTGGCATGATTAGATGTGGTATTGTTGAGGAGAATGAAGCTATGCTTGCACGTTTTCTGGGTGGATTAAATAGAGAGATTCAGACCATTCTAGACTATAAGGAGTATACTAATATCACTCGTTTATTCCATCTTGCTTGTAAAGCTGAACGTGAAGTGCAGGATCGACAAGCATTGGGGCGAACTAACTTTTCTGCAGGCCGACCTTCATCATGGACACCACGTGCATCTTCTACTTCAACTGCACCAGCACCTCCATCCGGTGCCACCTCCAGCCGTGATACAAGAAAACAGGCACAACCACCATTATCTTCCAAGAGCGCACCT
>NW_021300446.1:0-808 GCF_002162155.2 Triticum dicoccoides
GGACCCCAAATCAGTGAGTAAGAGTCCATGAAACGGGCCAGAATCGGCAAAACTGCAAGTGTTGATGACCGACACATAAACACACCCCGATGTTCCTCAATCGTGGAAGTCTTTGCAGGACACCAAAACTGAGTAATAGTCCATGAAATGGGCCAGAATCGGCCAAAACTGTGATTGTTGATGACCGACACGTAGCCGCACCTTGGGGTTCAACAACCATGGAAATCATTTGGCATTCCAAAACGGTGAGTAATAGTCCACGAAACGTGTCAGAATCGACAAAAACCACGAACATTGATGACCGACACGTAAACGCACCCCTGGGTTCGTCAATCATGGAAATCACTCCGGGACCCCAAAACAGTGAGTAGTACTCCACGAAACGGGCCAGAATCGGCCAAAACCGCGAGTGTTGATGATCGAAACGAAAACGCGTCCCGGGGTTCATCAATTGTGGAAATCACTTCGGGACCCCAAAACAGTGAGTAATAGTCCACGAAACAGGCAAGAATCGGCCAAAACTGAGAGTGTTGATGTCCGACACGTAAACGCACCCTGGGGTTCGTTAATCGTGGAAATCACTCCACAACCCCAAAAAAGTGAGTAATAGTTCATGAAACGGGCCAGAATCGGCCAAAACTGCGATTGTTGATGACCGACACGTAAGCGCACCTTGGGCTTCAACAACTATTTAAATCGCTTTGGGACCCCAAAAACAGTGAGTAATAGTCCACGAAACAGGCCAGAATCGACAAAAACCACGAGTGTTGATGACCGAAACGAAAACGCGTCCCGGGGTTCATCAATT
>NW_021300447.1:0-926 GCF_002162155.2 Triticum dicoccoides
GGTCGGCACATATAGAATATCGCCGTTTATGATGCCGAACATATGTGCTTCACCGTCCGGATCATAGTTGTCCATAATCGGGTCAGCTCTATCGTCCGCCATTATGTCAGTCCTGAAAACATGTAGTAAAAACAAATTAATTAAGTGAAGAAGGGGGGCGGTGGCGGTGGCGGTGGCGAAAGGGCGGTGGCAAAAGGAGGGGGCGAGGAAGGGGTGGGAGAGGGTGTCGCGGTAGAGCGCGAGACGGGGCGGCAGACGACGGCGTCACGGAGAGGGAGGCGAGGACAACACACATGTATAACCCTCGCCGCCCCCTCTCGATCCAAAAAAAAACACCGCGCGCATCGCCGCCCCCCTCGCCGCCCCCTCTCCGTATATGCGCGGGGTCGTGTACATTTTTTTAAAGCGGGATCGTTGTACATTGACGCGCGGGGTCATTGTATATATTGATTATCAAGTTTTACTTTTTTGTTGTTAATTATCAAGTTTTATATACGTTTTTTTGTTAATTATCAAATTTTACGGTTTTTTTGTTAATTATCAACCTTTGGTCGCGGTTGGCCAGAACAACCGCGACTAAAGGTATTTTTCAAAATACTTTTTCTTTTTCAAAATCTTAAAAATACAAATAATATATCAGAAAATTCAGAAAAATAAAACTAATTCAATTCAATATGTTAAAAACACAAATATTATATCAAAAAATTCAGAAAAATAAAACTAATTCAATTCAAAATTCTAAAAATACAAATAATATATCAAAAAATTAAGAAAAATAAAACTAATTCAATTCAAAATGTTAAAAATACAAATAATATATCAAAAAATTCAGAAAAATAAAACTAATTCAATTCAATATGTTAAAAACACAAATATTATATCAAAAAATTCAGAAAAATAAAACTAATTCAATTCAAAATTCTAAA
>NW_021300448.1:0-4427 GCF_002162155.2 Triticum dicoccoides
TGCTCTGAGAAATCCTGCCAACATGACATGGAGGGAAGAAGGAGACTCTAGAAGGGTCGATCTCCTCGATGATCGAACAACTCACGGAATGAGACATAGGACCATCTCTCGAGTTGAGACACGAGATACACATCAAGAGGGGTGGAAAGAAACGGATGACGAAGGTTCACTAGGTAGACAACAATTCCACATTTAAGAAGGTGGTAAAATATTGTCCACGTAGCGAGGAGTTTAGTTGCCATGAAACCACGACGAAACATCCTGGAGGAGGGTGATTCGTAGATTATTTCCTTAAGTGGCAAAAAGGATTACCTTTGATTCAGAGATCATTGAAAACTCTTCATACCAGCCTAAGGCAATTCACAACGATCGTTTGGAGGGGGTCGGTAGAATGGCATACTCGGACTTGGATGATGTGGACTACCTTGTTGAAGACAACGTAATGGATGAATTTGCTTATCACCGGAAATGGAAGAGACCCATGGTAGAAGCTGGGAACAAAATGCAAATGCTGGGAATGATTCTGGTAACTGGGGAAGAACCTAACACTAGAGAGTTAATTCACTGGTTGAAAAGGTCATAGCATTGCCGAGGAAACTGAGAGGAATCCCAGTTAGCGTCGATGATAACACCTAGCGCTTGAGCGTGCTCTCAAGAACTTGAGCATTTCCACATTCATCAAGGTTTTACCAACATCCGTGTCAAGGATCCTGGCAACACAACTTGCTACCATGATGGCTAATGATGGATGATGCAGATGCAAAGGAAGATAACACCTTCTCAGATTTCACCTTAGCGAGGCCAAGGAAATAAAAATCTGGATGATCGACCGAGAGACATTTAGCACTCCGCTTCTAATGTTCTCCTTGATGTGCTAGTGTAACCCACCCATAGATATGGTTTGATATCTAGAACATCAAGTAAAAAGGTCGGACTTCGGAACACAGAAATCCATAGAGGCAACTAGGGAGTAATCCTACGAAATCCCTATGGGGAGGTGGCCAACTTCCTCAAACAAGATACTATAATAATAGGTCTACCGGATGGGTGTGTTGGCCACGACATCCACCTTGCCGGTTATGGAGAGACCAATATTATAATTCTTGGAAAATGTTCCAACCATCACATCTGCCTGAGATTCAGATCTGGTTGGTGTCAGGATACCCCAGACTCATCAAGTCTAGAAAGAAAAATGAAAGTTTGCAACACAAATCGACGAGATAATGTTGCGGGATTCTCGGGAGATGAACTACGATAGCAAGCTCCAAAACATGAGCTGGTTCTGCTACTAACATGTGAGCACGTTGTCCAAGACAAGCATGACCACAGAGTAGTCTTATAATAAAACACTACCGAGTTCAGGAGGGGGGAACCATCAACGAGGGTATCGAAGTCTTGTGCATTACCATGGATTAACACTTAACTCCTTTTCTCGAACAAATCAGTCAGTGGCTTGGGGTGCTACGGAACACATATGGAATGGAGGTTGCAAGTCTCCGAACCACAGAATACTTTCGCACGTATGCATGACTGATTTGGGATGATTCCAAAGAAACAACATTGACTTTCTCGAATCCACGGCGGCAACTTGCATCAGATGCACATGAGTTAAAGGAAGTCACTACCTTCATCCACAAATACTTCATGAGCTAGCATGAAGAAAATGCTTTCAAAAGTTTCCAACACTAACTTAATGTTCAACAAAATCATGGAGGAGATAAGGATGTTGTCAATGGGCTCAACAACAATTCTTCCGGGTTTCCCCTTAAAAGGAATTCCATAGTTAAGAGAACAAGTGTTAGCATTGGTCAGACCCAAAAGATATAATGGTGTATGCTCGAGGGATCAACCACGAGTAAGACAACATTACGAATATCGTTGGTTCTGGTCTGATTGGATGATAGCCCATACTCAAATTATAGATGGGGTAAGACAATAGGTCCAACAACTGATCACAAGGACCAATTAATGAAGATATCATCTTTTTTCAACACACACACATACACAGAAAGATATCCCTTAACATGAACTAAGTCAGACAAGCTTTTATCTTCCAACTCTCCAAGTTGTTGTCTAGCTTAACCAACTAGCTCCGGGATAACCATCACAGATTCTTGGAGAAAGGGTGGTTCACAAGAACCCGACTTGATCACGAGCTCAACATAGCAGTCAGGTGACAACCTGGTAATACTTCCAAGAAGATATTCGGAAAATCACGAACCACCGGTATGTTACTAAGCTTGAGAACAATCTCGCTTTTGAGGGCAAGACGATATGATCAAATGAGTGAGGACTTGACAAGATCCTAACTCATCAATCGAAGGGTGCACCGAAATAAGGACTAGGTAGCACGATCAGTCTTAGAAGGATGATTCAAAAACCAACACGCTAAGAATGAAATTATTGTCCCTTAACTACCAAGCAACGAGGTTGCTGGGAGTATTGATTTCACACATCACAATTCATTTGTCGGTATTCTGGTTGCATCAACACGATGGCCGAGGAATGACTAATGATGGTGAGAAGTATTACTACGTCAAAATTCATGAAAGTTGGTGCAGTTCTCATGACAATTCTGACATAAAGGGGGTAATACTCCAAGGTAGAACAGAACCAAAAGCTGGATTGGCATTTGATCTGCGGAATACAACTACTTTGACCCAATCCTAGATATGGATGAGGTACTGGAGTTTGTTTCTCCTATTCATTCTAAAATAGAATGGCTTGGCGGACCACAAGGGTAATAGGCATCGACGAACGAATGCACGCATACTCTTGACTATCAATTGATAGGCGAGGGTCGGAAACAACTAAGATGGGTCAACTCAAAAGAACATATGATTTTCTGAGTTGTGGATGCATGGATTAGCATGTCGAACGAAGTTCAACATATTTTTTTCCGGATAACCCATGCAGAAAGGTAGAACTGGCAGAGCCACAATATATAATGGAGAACTCATCAAGAATAATCCTGTTGTGATATTTCAATTCAACGAGGAACTTCTGCCATAAGTAGTTCATGGTATTTGGAAGAAGAAGATACCACGGACTTCAAGGACTATCGCAAAGGTTACTAATATCCTAAAGGCACTAGCAATTACTATCAACATGAAGTAGGTAGAGTGAATCTCGGGTTCAAGAACCCAGGAACAGAATACCTATTACTAAGTAGCATCACGGGATGCTTTCGAGAATGATGGCCAGAATCATCACACTGGGAACACAAATCATGGCTAAATTACTAGATGATCCCCTAAGACACCTAGGGTCATAATAATATCTCCAACATATATGTCAAGGTAACGGGGTACCTCAACTCACTGATTAGTGTGGTTAATCTGGCCCATGGGAACATTGAACCGGGAAGAAAGGATTTGCAAATGCATCAGACTACTTAGAAACCTGGGATGACTCGGACAGCATAACGGCTGTAAATGCTCAGAAAAGATTTGAGACATTCACAAAAATGGTGGCATAACCACTCAGAAGCACAATATCAAGGTTTCGAGATCAACAATTAACATACGGAAGATAGTAGGAACTGAACTCAAGCTTAAATCCAACAATTTATAAATCTATGGATTAGTAACACGTGATCCTGATAGATAGATGAGAAGACCTAGTTCCTTAACCCCGTAGGAAAGATAAGATGACTCAGATCAGAAGGGCATGAGGTATAAGGAGTAAAAAGAGCCTTACGTTCCATCCCACAATCAATTCCCTTATATAACTAAAGAATTTCTAGGCTCGACTTCGACCAGTTTGGCTTGGTAATCCTATAGGCAGTCAAGCTCTGATACCAACGCTGTCAGGACCCTGACTCGATGTCACATTGATCTAGCCAGTAACACCTCATATCACTTTGCGGCCTCACGCACGGTATTCCCATGGGTGTCGCCTTACCTTTGCCCGGGACCGTTTGCGCCTTTTGGCACACGTATATGACAGTGTCGCTAGCATCCATATGATAAGGAGCCCAGGCTGACATGGCTAGTCGTAAACCCAAAGTGACACAGACTTACAGGGACAGGCATCCATGACCCAGCATCGAACGTGTCGGTCATCAGCGAGTGAATCCAGGCTGTAGCACTGGGCTAGCAGGACTCCGGTGAACCGGGCTGTAGCGGGCTAACAGGACTCCGGTATTCATCGCGTGACATTTCCCCGAAGGGACAGACACAGGAACGAAGAAGGACACATGCCGGCCAGCCTAAGTGTTCCGGAGCAGTAGCAAGCTACCATGGCTCAGTGGAAACACTAGGAGACATTTCCCGGTAAGAGAGGCTACTAAGGATAAACAACTAGATAGCCAGATCCCACACATATCAAGCATTTCAATAACATACACACAATATGCTCGATATGTGCAAATACAACATGGCATCACAACATGACTCTACGACTCAAGTATTTATTCATTAGGCTCC
>NW_021300448.1:9979-10531 GCF_002162155.2 Triticum dicoccoides
CACCTCATCACCACTCGGCCGCCCCGCGTGTCTCCATCGGTTGGTCACCTCATCACCACTCGGGCGCCTTGCGCGTCGCCACTCGGTTGGTCACCTCATCACCACTCGGGCGCCCCGCGTGTCGCCATCGGTTGGTCACCTCATCACCACTCGGGCGCCCTGCGCATCGCCACTCGGTTGGTCACCTCATCACCACTCAGCCGCCCGCACGTCGCCACTCGGTGTGTCATCTCATCTCCACTCGGCCGCCCCGTGCGTAGCCACTCTGCGGGACGCGTCAACTTCACTCGGACGCCCCGCGCGTCCTCACTCCACGGGACGTGTCTACTTCACTCGGACGCCCCGCGCCTCATCACTCCGCAGGACACGTCTACTTCACCCGGACGTCCCGCAGATCGTCACTCCGCGGGACACGTCACCCGGTCGCCCCGCGCATCGTTACTCCGTGGGACGTGTCTACTTCACGCGGACGCCCCGTGCATCGTCACTCCGCGGGACGCGTCTACTTCACTCGGACGCCCCGCGCGTCGCCACTTGGTTGGTCACCTAATC
>NW_021300449.1:0-1575 GCF_002162155.2 Triticum dicoccoides
AGAGTAGTACTAGGATGGGTGACCTCCTGGGAAGTCCTCGTGTTGCATTCCCTTTTTAATTTTTTTCGCGCCGCTTGCAAAACAAGACACACGTGTAAGTAATATATTTACCGTGTTTTATTATTTTGCACGAGTGCGGTAAGTCATAGCTGGGTGCTCACGATTCACGGGTCCAGCGTCGGCGTTGTGGCGCGGCAAGCGTGCACTGGTGCGGTTGAGAGGGAGGGGTGGAAACCGCGTTAAACTCGTCTCCGTAGTTGAGAGGGAGCGGCCAAAGCAATGTACAATCGTCTTTGTAGTGGAGCTGGGAGGGGCAAGGATAAGGGATGAAGACCGGGGTAACATGTTGGATGCGATCATACCAGCACTAAAGCACCGGATCCCATCAGAACTCCGAAGTTAAGCGTGCTTGGGTGAGAGTAGTACTAGGATGGGTGACCTCCTGGGAAGTCCTCGTGTTGCATTCCCTTTTTAATTTTTTTCGCGCCGCTTGCAAAACAAAACGCACGTGTAAGTAATATATTTACCGTGTTTTATTATTTTGCACGAGTGCGGTAAGTCATAGCTGGGTGCTCACGATTCATGGGTCCAGCGTCGGCGTTGTGGCGCGGCAAGCGTGCACTGGTGCGGTTGAGAGGGAGGGGTGGAAACCGCGGGTCCAGCGTCGGCGTTGTGGCGCGGCAAGCGTGCACTGGTGCGGTTGAGAGGGAGGGGTGGAAACCGCGTTAAACTCGTCTCCGTAGTTGAGAGGGAGCGGCCAAAGCAATGTACAATCGTCTTTGTAGTGGAGCTGGGAGGGGCAAGGATAAGGGACGAAGACCGGGGTAACATGTCGAATGCGATCATACCAGCACTAAAGCACCGGATCCCATCAGAACTCCGAAGTTAAGCATGCTTGGGCGAGAGTAGTACTAGGATGGGTGACCTCCTGGGAAGTCCTCGTGTTGCATTCCCTTTTTAATTTTTTTCGCGCCGCTTGCAAAACAAAACGCACGTGTAAGTAATATATTTACCGTGTTTTATTATTTTGCACGAGTGCGGTAAGTCATAGCTGGGTGCTCACGATTCACGGGTCCAGCGTCGGCGTTGTGGCGCGGCAAGCGTGCACTGGTGCGGTTGAGAGGGAGGGGTGGAAACCGCGTTAAACTCGTCTCCGTAGTTGAGAGGGAGCGGCCAAAGCAATGTACAATCGTCTTTGTACTGGAGCTGGGAGGGGCAAGGATAAGGGACGAAGACCGGTGTAACATGTCGGATGCGATCATACCAGCACTAAAGCACCGGATCCCATCAGAACTCCGAAGTTAAGCGTGCTTGGGCGAGAGTAGTACTAGGATGGGTGACCTCCTGGGAAGTCCTCGTGTTGCATTCCCTTTTTAATTTTTTTCGCGCCGCTTGCAAAACAAAACGCACGTGTAAGTAATATATTTACCGTGTTTTATTATTTTGCACGAGTGCGGTAAGTCATAGCTGGGTGCTCACGATTCACGGGTCCAGCGTCGGCGTTGTGGCGCGGCAAGCGTGCACTGGTGCGGTTGAGAGGGAGGGGTGGAAACCGCGTTAAACTCGTCTCCGTAG
>NW_021300450.1:0-2192 GCF_002162155.2 Triticum dicoccoides
CTTGCGATCTACAAGGTTATGTAGATGCACTCCTCTCCCTCTCGTTGCTAGATGTCTCCATAGATTGATCTTGGTGATGCGTGGAAAATTTTAAAATTCTGCTACATTCCCCAACACTGGCATCATGAGCCAGGTCTATGCGTAATTTCTATGCACGAGTTGAACACAAGTTGTTGTGGGCATTGATTTTGTCAATTTACTTGCCGTTACTAGTCTTATCTTGATTCAGCGACATCTTGGGATGAAGCGGCCCGGACCGACCTTACACGTACGCTTACGTGAGACTGGTTCCACCGACTGACATGCACTAGTTGCATAAGGTGGCTAGCGGGTGTCTGTCTCTCCCACTTTAGTCGGATCGGATTCGATGAAAAGGGTCCTTATGAAGGGTAAATAGAAATTGGCATAGCACGTTGTGGTTTTGGCGTAGGTAAGAAACGTTCTTGCTAGAAACCTATAGCAGCCACGTAAAACTTGCGACAACAATTAGAGGACGTCTAACTTGTTTTTGCAGCATATGCCATGTGATGTGATATGGCCAAAAGGATGTGATGAATGATATATGTGATGTATGAGATTGATCATGTTCTTGTAATAGGAATCACGACTTGCATGTCAATGAGTATGACAACCGGCAGGTGCCATAGGAGTTATCTTAATTTATTTATGACCTACGTGTCAACATAAACGTCATGTGATTACTTTACTTTATCGCTAATCGTTAGCCATAGTAGTAGAAGTAATAGTTGACGAGACAACTTCATGAAGACACGATGATGGAAATCATGATGATGGAGATCATGGTATCATGCCGGTGACAACGATGATCATGGCGCCCCGAAGATGGAGATCAAAAGGAGCAAAATGATATTGGCCATATCATGTCACTATTTGATTGCATGTGATGTTTATCATGTTTTACATCTTATTTGGTTAGAACGACGGTAGCATAAATAAGATGATCCCTCGCAATAATTTCAAGAAAGTGTTCCCCCTAAATTTGCACCGTTGCTAAGGTCCGTTGTTCCGAAGCACCACGTGATGATCGGGTGTGATAGGTTCTAACGTTCGCATACAACGGGTGTAAGCCAGATTTACACACGCAATACACTTAGGTTGACTTGATGAGCCTAGCATGTACAGACATGGCCTCGGAACACAGAAGACCGAAAGGTCGAACATGAGTCGTATAGAAGATACGATCAACATGAAAATGTTCACCGATGATGACTAGTCCGTCTCACGTGATGATCGGACACGGCCTAGTTGACTCGGATCATGTATCACTTAGATGACTAGAGGGATGTCTATCTTAGTGGGAGTTCATTAAATAATTTGGTTAGATAAACTTAATTATCACGAACATAGTCTAAAATCTTTGCAATATGTCTTGTAGATCAAATGGCCCACGCTAATGTTGCCCTCAACTTCAACGCGTTCCTAGAGAAAACCAACCTGAAAGACGATGGCAGCAACTACACGGACTGGGTCCGTAACCCGAGGATTATCCTCATAGCTGCCAGGAAAGCATATGTCCTTGATGCACCGCTAGGTGAAGCACCTGTTTTCCCTGCAGAACAAGATGTTATGAACGCCTGGCAGACGCGTAGTGATGATTACTCCCTAGTTCAGTGCGGCATGCTTTACAGCTTAGAACCGGGGCTCCAAAAGCGTTTGGAGCAACACGGAGCATATGAGATGTTCCAAGAGCTGAAAATGGTTTTCCAAGATCACGCCCGGGTCGAGAGATATGAAGTCTCCAACAAGTTCTACAGTTGTAAGATGGAGGAGAACAGTTCTGTCAGCGAGCACATACTCAAAATGTCTGGGCTGCATAACCGCTTGTCTCAGCTGGGAGTTAATCTCCCGGATGATGCGGTCGTCGACAGAATCCTTCAGTCGCTCCCACCTAGCTACAAGAGCTTTGTGATGAACTTCAATATGCAGGGGATGGAAAAAGACCATTCCTGAGGTATATTCAATGCTGAAATCAGCGGAGGTGGAAATCAAAAAGGAACATCAAGTGTTGATGGTGAATAAAACCACTAAGTTCAAGAAAGGAAAGGGTAAAAAGAACTTCAAGAAGGACGGCAAGGGAGTTGCCGCGCTCGGTAAGCAAGCTGCCGGGAAGAAGTCAAAGAATGGACCCAAGCCTGAGACTGAGTGCTTTTATTGCAAGGGAAACGGTCACT
>NW_021300451.1:0-1246 GCF_002162155.2 Triticum dicoccoides
TGTTCACATCGTTCGGGGCCGTATGGGAAACCCCGGCCGGACTCCCTGCGGATGGAACCTGAATAGGCGATAAACCTGGACTAGAGGCTTAAGTGTTTAGGTAGGTCGTGGTCTACACCCACGTCGGCTTTCGCTTGAAGTCTGCCGAGCACATGTCGTGTGCAGACGCTAAGTGGTGGAAACATGTATGAAGAAGTACACCCCTGCAGGGTTATCATAATCTATTCGAATAGCCGCGTCCGCGGTAAAGGACTACTTGGTTGCCTATACAGTTCATAGACAAGTAAATGGAAACTGTTAAAAGCCTCAAGATAAGTGTGAGTGCCGAGGATGGCTCTTCTGTAGGAAGACGGAGGTGGATCCTCGGTAGTGTATTGAAGTGGTGAGTAGTGGACTCGTGTGCGCAAAACCATTTCAAGTTGGAGTATCGTAGGATAGTTTAGCCAAGAGTCAAAGCTGGCTTGCTGCAATAACTCCACCAACCCTTCTTGATAACATGCATGTATGTAGGATCTGATGTAAGTCTTGCTGAGTACCTTTGTACTCATGTTGCTATAATTTACATTTTTTACAGAAGACGCTGCAACCCCTTCTGATGGGTTCTTTGTAGACGTTGACATCAACAAGTAGGCTAAAGACCCAGGTGGTGACCCTGAGCTTGTGAAGGACCACGTAGTATAGTTAGGCTTTCCAAGCCTCTTTTATTTTACTAGTTGTCTGTACTCAGACAAGCTACTTCCGCTGCTGGTTTGTATGACTGTATGACTTGTATGTTGGGTCGTGAGACCCGTACCTTTGTGTATGTTATGTATGGCTCCCTGAGTCTTAAATAAAGTACTTGTGTCGTAGAGTCATGTTGTGATGCTTCGTTGTATTTGCACATATCGAGCATATTGTGTGTATGATTGAAATGCTTGGTATGTGTGGGATCTGACTATCTAGTTGTTTATCTTTAGTAGCCTCTCTTACCGGGAAATGTCTTCTAGTGTTACCGCTGAGCCATGGTAGCTTGCTACTGCTCTGGAACACTTAGGCTGGCCGGCATGTGTCCTTCTTCGTTCCTGTGTCTGTCCCTTCTGGGAAATGTCACGCTTTGAGTACCGGAGTCCTGTTAGCCCGCTACAGCCCGGTTTACCGGAGTCCTGCTAGCCCAGTGCTACAGCCCGGACCCACTTGCTGATGACCGACACGTTCGAAGCTGGGTCATGGATGCCTGTCCCTGTAAGTCTGTGCCACTTTGGGTTTA
>NW_021300452.1:0-2192 GCF_002162155.2 Triticum dicoccoides
CTTGCGATCTACAAGGTTATGTAGATGCACTCCTCTCCCTCTCGTTGCTAGATGTCTCCATAGATTGATCTTGGTGATGCGTGGAAAATTTTAAAATTCTGCTACATTCCCCAACACTGGCATCATGAGCCAGGTCTATGCGTAATTTCTATGCACGAGTTGAACACAAGTTGTTGTGGGCATTGATTTTGTCAATTTACTTGCCGTTACTAGTCTTATCTTGATTCAGCGACATCTTGGGATGAAGCGGCCCGGACCGACCTTACACGTACGCTTACGTGAGACTGGTTCCACCGACTGACATGCACTAGTTGCATAAGGTGGCTAGCGGGTGTCTGTCTCTCCCACTTTAGTCGGATCGGATTCGATGAAAAGGGTCCTTATGAAGGGTAAATAGAAATTGGCATAGCACGTTGTGGTTTTGGCGTAGGTAAGAAACGTTCTTGCTAGAAACCTATAGCAGCCACGTAAAACTTGCGACAACAATTAGAGGACGTCTAACTTGTTTTTGCAGCATATGCCATGTGATGTGATATGGCCAAAAGGATGTGATGAATGATATATGTGATGTATGAGATTGATCATGTTCTTGTAATAGGAATCACGACTTGCATGTCAATGAGTATGACAACCGGCAGGTGCCATAGGAGTTATCTTAATTTATTTATGACCTACGTGTCAACATAAACGTCATGTGATTACTTTACTTTATCGCTAATCGTTAGCCATAGTAGTAGAAGTAATAGTTGACGAGACAACTTCATGAAGACACGATGATGGAAATCATGATGATGGAGATCATGGTATCATGCCGGTGACAACGATGATCATGGCGCCCCGAAGATGGAGATCAAAAGGAGCAAAATGATATTGGCCATATCATGTCACTATTTGATTGCATGTGATGTTTATCATGTTTTACATCTTATTTGGTTAGAACGACGGTAGCATAAATAAGATGATCCCTCGCAATAATTTCAAGAAAGTGTTCCCCCTAACTTTGCACCGTTGCTAAGGTCCGTTGTTCCGAAGCACCACGTGATGATCGGGTGTGATAGGTTCTAACGTTCGCATACAACGGGTGTAAGCCAGATTTACACACGCAATACACTTAGGTTGACTTGATGAGCCTAGCATGTACAGACATGGCCTCGGAACACAGAAGACCGAAAGGTCGAACATGAGTCGTATAGAAGATACGATCAACATGAAAATGTTCACCGATGATGACTAGTCCGTCTCACGTGATGATCGGACACGGCCTAGTTGACTCGGATCATGTATCACTTAGATGACTAGAGGGATGTCTATCTTAGTGGGAGTTCATTAAATAATTTGGTTAGATAAACTTAATTATCACGAACATAGTCTAAAATCTTTGCAATATGTCTTGTAGATCAAATGGCCCACGCTAATGTTGCCCTCAACTTCAACGCGTTCCTAGAGAAAACCAACCTGAAAGACGATGGCAGCAACTACACGGACTGGGTCCGTAACCCGAGGATTATCCTCATAGCTGCCAGGAAAGCATATGTCCTTGATGCACCGCTAGGTGAAGCACCTGTTTTCCCTGCAGAACAAGATGTTATGAACGCCTGGCAGACGCGTAGTGATGATTACTCCCTAGTTCAGTGTGGCATGCTTTACAGCTTAGAACCGGGGCTCCAAAAGCGTTTGGAGCAACACGGAGCATATGAGATGTTCCAAGAGCTGAAAATGGTTTTCCAAGATCACGCCCGGGTCGAGAGATATGAAGTCTCCGACAAGTTCTACAGTTGTAAGATGGAGGAGAACAGTTCTGTCAGCGAGCACATACTCAAAATGTCTGGGCTGCATAACCGCTTGTCTCAGCTGGGAGTTAATCTCCCGGATGATGCGGTCGTCGACAGAATCCTTCAGTCGCTCCCACCTAGCTACAAGAGCTTTGTGATGAACTTCAATATGCAGGGGATGGAAAAAGACCATTCCTGAGGTATATTCAATGCTGAAATCAGCGGAGGTGGAAATCAAAAAGGAACATCAAGTGTTGATGGTGAATAAAACCACTAAGTTCAAGAAAGGAAAGGGTAAAAAGAACTTCAAGAAGGACGGCAAGGGAGTTGCCGCGCTCGGTAAGCAAGCTGCCGGGAAGAAGTCAAAGAATGGACCCAAGCCTGAGACTGAGTGCTTTTATTGCAAGGGAAACGGTCACT
>NW_021300453.1:0-1453 GCF_002162155.2 Triticum dicoccoides
TACACGAAGTTGCAATGGCTAACTTTTAACTAAACAAATCCCAAGGAAAAAGCTACTAGATGGATCTACTTATATAGGAGCAAGGGGTGGCGGCCAAGGAGGTGGGAGGACGTCCCAAGGCAGCCTAAAACTAAATCTAGGTCGTACAAGGCCAATGGGCCCAAGTGGAGGTGATGTAACACCTTTGGACTTGTAGTTTTACTCGGATTCTGCTGCAGCATCAGATTGTTTCGTCCACAACTCAACGCTCCGGACGAATTTGAAGGTGATTCCAATTGGGTTGGAAAGTGCACGAAATCTAGTTTCCAACAAAAAAAGAATCACCCAATTCGGAGTCCGTATGAAAAACTTGTGTGCGTTTTGAGTCAGGTATGTCTGTGCATTCCGAATCTGAATCCAGAACGTGAGAGACTTGGACTCTATCTTCTCTTGGGCCAAAAGTGACGTGAGAGAACTTTTTGGACAGCAAATAAACATCTCTTTCTTCCTTATCTTCATATGTGGATTGTACAGATGTCCCATACACCTGCAATTAGACAAA
Organism: Triticum dicoccoides; assembly: GCF_002162155.2. Taxonomy (NCBI): domain Eukaryota; kingdom Viridiplantae; phylum Streptophyta; class Magnoliopsida; order Poales; family Poaceae; genus Triticum; species Triticum dicoccoides. The sequence continues at coordinate 542 of NW_021300453.1, forward strand.
ACACAAAAGTGTGTGAAGTATTTTTGTTCTGGATAACACAAATAGATTATTGAATAGTTTGCACTAGAAATCACCTGACAAATATGCATATATGCAATATTTTTGGTCATATCCAAGGTAGTCATGTCCTCATCATCCTCCCCTTCTTGAAAATAAAGCCGTCCTCGGCGTTGCTTAATCTGAAATGTGGCTAACAAAGAGACAAGGTGTACATGTTGTATATGTATATGTCATCCATTTTTACTTCCCTTGATTTTTGCATATATGACACATGAATAGATGAGTAACTTGCATAGTTCATAAAATCTAAAGCCAAAAAATTAGCACAAAAAGTAGAAGGCATGAAAATATTGCAACTCAGTTTGCACATATAAGTGAAGCTCTTACTCATTTCAAAAGATTGACAATGTTCATCATTAAACCATCCCAACATTGGTGAATAAACCTTACTTGCATCAAATTTACATGCTACAACATGCTTAAATAAGCAAACATGCAATAAGTCATTCAACACAGAATCATCACCAAGATTAGATGATAGAGGCGGGGGTCCCGATCTTTCGATGAGATGATAACTATCGATTTGGTGGAGACGACTTTGACGATCCGACTACAAACGTGCACAACGTTGCGCCTTAGCAATCGCTAAACCAATCTCCTGAGGTTACTGATGATGCTGGAAGCACGGTCAGCCTGACCACGAAGGTCTATTCCTGCAAGCAATCGAATAACGAGCAAGAATGTGATAAAGCAATCTGAATATTGCAAATATATATGAAGTATTGATAATGGTGGGGATCTGGAAGCGGTCTTGGTCTGGTCGTTGGACACAAACGAAGTACACGAAGTTGCAATGGCTAACTTTTAACTAAACAAATCCCAGGAAAAGCTACTAGATGGATCTACTTATAT
>NW_021300454.1:0-1234 GCF_002162155.2 Triticum dicoccoides
ATACAATGGAGTAACCGCGTCTAACTCAAGTTGATCCATCTTGGCTTTCTCTCGGGCGGCAGCTCTTGCGTTATCCGTCTGCTTGAGAAGCAGCTCTTGAATATGAGGGTCCTGCACCCAGCCCATCGATGGTCCAGCGTCGTCTGCTCCGCCGGCATCATCATCTTCATGATCATGCCCATCGCCTGCTCCGGCATCTTCCTCATCATCATGTCCTGCATCTTCTACATGATGACTGTGTACAGCATCACAGTCGTGATCATCTCCTGGGGATTCTTCGTCTTCTCGCCCGCCCGAGCCGCGGTGGTTGTCTTGCTGCCCTTCCTCATTTCTTGCCCGGCCCGCATGGACGACTTCGTAGTCATCTTCATCACCTTGCCACCGATAGCCATCCATGAAACCACGCAACAGCAGGTGGTCCCGCACCTGCCCGGAATCCGGGTCCGCAATAAGGCTCTTCAGCTTGCATCTTCGACACGGACATATTATCTCCGTCTCGTTCTTTTGAAGCATCTCGGCCTTCGCGGACCTCAAAAACCTATTCACGATGCCTTCGGTCATCGTGCGGACCATGGTCGCCTGCGGGGTAGAGCAAAACGATATTTTAGAACCAAACAAAAATTTGGCATGACTTTCCCTAAAAATAGGACCAAAAAGAATGCTTAATGCCAAAATTCTCGCCGAAACGGAAATGAATCAACATTCCGGCAAAATATTGGCAACTATCGCATATCAAATACCGATACACCTCCAAACACAAACACATATGCAACACCACAAACATATGCAACACCACGAACATACATAGATCTAGCTAGGCCGTAAAAAGTGCATGTGCACATTGTTGTAAGGAGAACAACCTAAATATAGCTTCCCCCCTTACTTACCTATTAAAACAAGGTAATTTAACCACTTAATTTGAATGAATCTATGGTGGAAATGAGGTGAAAAAGAGGAGGCACCCGAGACAAGGAGGAGGTGGAGAGAATGAAGTGGGGAGAAAGTGAGTGTGTGGGTAGGAGAGGCTGTCCCAAATATCTTGTTGCTGCCCACTTACTAATGGCGCACCTCTTGCATGGTGCGCCATTAGTAGTTACAACTACTAATGGCGCACTTAAGCAGGATGCGCCATTAGTATGTTTGGATAGGCGCACTAGTTCAAAAAAAAATCTATACTAATGGCGCACCCACTGCCTGGTGCGCCATTAGTAGTTACAACTACTAATGGCGCACT
>NW_021300455.1:0-3099 GCF_002162155.2 Triticum dicoccoides
GGAGAGCGCGGTGCCCCTAGGGGCTATATAGTAGCCCCACCATCGAAATCCTATGGCTGAGTGAAAGTGATAAAACATTATAGTCCGGTTGCCTAGTTTGCTACGCTATCACCTCCTCACAGGATCAAGACGTTGGATTAAGTGTGAAAATGCGCCTTTTTGCAAACACCCCCGTACCATGTGCGTGGGGGCTGAAGCCGAAGACTGCCATCTTTCAAGTTATATATACATATACATTAACGGCCGCACAGGAGATATTTCAATACTTGAACGCACAAGTATAAAAAGCCCTTATATTATAAATATAGTTTTACAAATCATACATGTCATTTGAACATAACGTTTTTCGAGCACTGCGACTCTATTAAGCGAGCGCCCCGCAGGACTTCCTCAAAATAGTGCTCGGCGGGTAATCGGCTTCTGTCCGAACCCTGGGATGCAACGTCAGTGGCATCCATGTCTGCCCAGCATGTTTTGACACGGGCGAGGGCCATTCATGCACCCTCTATGCATGCCGACCACTTCATCGCCTTGATATGCGGAACCGCATCAAGGAACTGCTGCACCAAACCAAAATAACTCTCCGGCTTGGGCCTGTCCGGCCACAAATGAGCCACGACATCCTTCATGGCAAGTCCGGACAATCTGTTCAGCTCAGCCCACTCAGCCAATCGATTAGTTAATGGAAGTGGATGCTCCGGACTATGGAATTGAGACCAAAAAAGCTCTTCCATCTCGTGATCCTTTTGGCTTCGGAACTGCACGACCGCGTCCGCCGCACTCGCCGCCAAATTCAGATAAGTATCCTCCGCACCCCACAACTGGCCCAACTGAGCATACTTCGGGTCCGTAAACTTCCTACGTAGCAGAAAGGGCTTTCCAGCCGCAATATCCCCGGCCTGACGCAGCTCCTCCCTTATAGCCCTCATCACGGAGCGGGCATCTTTGGCTTCGGCAGTGGCCTTCTTCAGGTCCTCTTGCTCCGCTCGGAGTTCTCTTTCAAGAAGCTCATAGCGGTCGGTAGCATCCTTCAGCTTCACGGCCAGTTCGGCCATCTCCTCCTTGCTTCGGCAGTGAGCAGCCTTTTCGGCTTTTAGTTCTTCGGCCGCCTTCGAGGCAGCTACATCACTCTTTCTGGCTTGCTCCTTGACTCGGGCAAGCTCCGCCCGAAGCTCCTCCATAGCATCAAGCGTACATATTGTCAGGCATGGGCATTAGCTCCCTTACCAGGTGACCGCGGAGAAGCCATCTACCTTGTGACTCGTCAAGCCGTTTATTGACCAGCGCGATGTCCGCATCCGCAACGTCAAGTTGCCGCTTCAGTTCGGCAACTACATCAGTTCGTCCGGCCACCGAACGCCCGGCCACCTGTACGGGAAGAGTGATACCTTATAACTGAGATTATGATCATCGGCACGCTGTCATTCTCGTCAACATACCGAGTCTCAGGGGCTACTATCTATACAGGGCATATTCTAAGCGCAAAACTGTCAAAAAGTATGGTCATTTTTACGTACCTCAAACCCCATCAGTAAACTTCTGACGGCCTCATGCAACCCGCCCTCAGCGGATGAAATCCTTTCAATCACCGTACTCATTAATGTACGGTGATCTTCTGGGATAGACGCCCTCTCGAGCAGATCCTTCAGCTCCTCCGGCCGTACACCAGTTGGTACCGAACTCTCCGGCCCCGCCGGACTCGGGGAGACCCTCCGCGACGACACCTCAGGGTCGTCCGCCCCGCCTGACGGTGCAGCAGATGGAGGCGTCTCGCTCTCCATCATCTCCGGACGAAGATCCCCCAAAGATGAGCTCTGCTGAGAAGGGCTGAGATCCGAACTACAAGGTAAGAACTTCGGTTATCCTCAGAAATAAAAACAGGGATGTCCCTTATTATGAAACTCCTCTTTTCTACTTACGGCTCGCTGGAGGGCCGATTCCCTTGGGGAAATAGTGCGGCCGGCATTTCCCCTGGCGCAGGACCCTCCGGTGAAGATTTCTTCCCCCGCTTTGAGGCCTTGACCTCTGGATCTTCGGAAGCGGTCCTCTTCTCCCCCTAGAGGGAGGGATTCTCGGTCCCCCCTTTCTTGAGAGCCTCTTTAGCAGAGGCAGTAGTTTCCCTGTTTCCCCCTTCGCCCTCTTCTAAAGGCACAACCTCCAGCATCCTGGCTAACACGGGATCCGGCGTGGTCTCGGGGAGGGGGCCGGACACCTTATTAGCTTTGCTTCTACTATCCACTCCTGTTCAGGGGACAACTTTTTAAAAGAGCGAGAATTATGATGAATATACGGATAGCATGTCCGGGCAAGGGAACTACTTACTTGAGTATCCGGGCGATTGCAGCTTAGGCCGGCATCCTCGGTCAAGTCCGGACACATCTCTTGTGATCTGAAGAACAGTTTATACATCTCCACGGGCGTCGCACCCATGATGTGGCGGAGAGCTCGCGGTCCCTCCGGATTAAATTCCCACAGCCGGAGAGGGCGACGTTTGCAGGTCAGAAGGCGCCGGATCAGCATGACCTGCGTCACTACGACCAGAGTGATCTCCCTCTCTTGGAGGTCTCGAATCCGGCCCTGCAGTATTGGTACGTCCTTGGACGGCCCCCAGTCAAGCCCTTTGTTGACCCACGACGCCAGCTGCTGTGGAGGGCCCGGGCGAAAGACAGGTGGCGCCACTTGCCTGGTGCCCCTGGCAGCGGTGATGTAGAACCACTCCTGTTGCCACAAACCAAGCTCCTCTTGAAAAGAGCCCTCGGGCCATGGAGCATCGGCCCTCTTGCTTATGACAGCCCCTCCGCACTCTGCCTATCGCCCCTCGATCATCTTTGGCTCCACGTTGAAGGTCTTGAGCCACAATCCGAAATGAGGGGTAGTGCGGAGGAAGGCTTCGCAGACAACAATGAAAGATGAGATGTGGAGGATGGACTCCGGAGCCAAGTCATGGAACTCCAGCCCATAATAGAACATGAGTCCCCTCACGAAAGGGTCCGTCGGGAAGCCTAAACCCCGACGGAAGTGAGACATGAACACCACGCTCTCACCAGGCTCGGGGGTGGGAATGACTTGCCCTTGGGCGGGCAGCCTATGCGAAATCTC
>NW_021300456.1:0-3099 GCF_002162155.2 Triticum dicoccoides
GGAGAGCGCGGTGCCCCTAGGGGCTATATAGTAGCCCCACCATCGAAATCCTATGGCTGAGTGAAAGTGATAAAACATTATAGTCCGGTTGCCTAGTTTGCTACGCTATCACCTCCTCACAGGATCAAGACGTTGGATTAAGTGTGAAAATGCGCCTTTTTGCAAACACCCCCGTACCATGTGCGTGGGGGCTGAAGCCGAAGACTGCCATCTTTCAAGTTATATATACATATACATTAACGGCCGCACAGGAGATATTTCAATACTTGAACGCACAAGTATAAAAAGCCCTTATATTATAAATATAGTTTTACAAATCATACATGTCATTTGAACATAACGTTTTTCGAGCACTGCGACTCTATTAAGCGAGCGCCCCGCAGGACTTCCTCAAAATAGTGCTCGGCGGGTAATCGGCTTCTGTCCGAACCCTGGGATGCAACGTCAGTGGCATCCATGTCTGCCCAGCATGTTTTGACACGGGCGAGGGCCATTCATGCACCCTCTATGCATGCCGACCACTTCATCGCCTTGATATGCGGAACCGCATCAAGGAACTGCTGCACCAAACCAAAATAACTCTCCGGCTTGGGCCTGTCCGGCCACAAATGAGCCACGACATCCTTCATGGCAAGTCCGGACAATCTGTTCAGCTCAGCCCACTCAGCCAATCGATTAGTTAATGGAAGTGGATGCTCCGGACTATGGAATTGAGACCAAAAAAGCTCTTCCATCTCGTGATCCTTTTGGCTTCGGAACTGCACGACCGCGTCCGCCGCACTCGCCGCCAAATTCAGATAAGTATCCTCCGCACCCCACAACTGGCCCAACTGAGCATACTTCGGGTCCGTAAACTTCCTACGTAGCAGAAAGGGCTTTCCAGCCGCAATATCCCCGGCCTGACGCAGCTCCTCCCTTATAGCCCTCATCACGGAGCGGGCATCTTTGGCTTCGGCAGTGGCCTTCTTCAGGTCCTCTTGCTCCGCTCGGAGTTCTCTTTCAAGAAGCTCATAGCGGTCGGTAGCATCCTTCAGCTTCACGGCCAGTTCGGCCATCTCCTCCTTGCTTCGGCAGTGAGCAGCCTTTTCGGCTTTTAGTTCTTCGGCCGCCTTCGAGGCAGCTACATCACTCTTTCTGGCTTGCTCCTTGACTCGGGCAAGCTCCGCCCGAAGCTCCTCCATAGCATCAAGCGTACATATTGTCAGGCATGGGCATTAGCTCCCTTACCAGGTGACCGCGGAGAAGCCATCTACCTTGTGACTCGTCAAGCCGTTTATTGACCAGCGCGATGTCCGCATCCGCAACGTCAAGTTGCCGCTTCAGTTCGGCAACTACATCAGTTCGTCCGGCCACCGAACGCCCGGCCACCTGTACGGGAAGAGTGATACCTTATAACTGAGATTATGATCATCGGCACGCTGTCATTCTCGTCAACATACCGAGTCTCAGGGGCTACTATCTATACAGGGCATATTCTAAGCGCAAAACTGTCAAAAAGTATGGTCATTTTTACGTACCTCAAACCCCATCAGTAAACTTCTGACGGCCTCATGCAACCCGCCCTCAGCGGATGAAATCCTTTCAATCACCGTACTCATTAATGTACGGTGATCTTCTGGGATAGACGCCCTCTCGAGCAGATCCTTCAGCTCCTCCGGCCGTACACCAGTTGGTACCGAACTCTCCGGCCCCGCCGGACTCGGGGAGACCCTCCGCGACGACACCTCAGGGTCGTCCGCCCCGCCTGACGGTGTAGCAGATGGAGGCGTCTCGCTCTCCATCATCTCCGGACGAAGATCCCCCAAAGATGAGCTCTGCTGAGAAGGGCTGAGATCCGAACTACAAGGTAAGAACTTCGGTTATCCTCAGAAATAAAAACAGGGATGTCCCTTATTATGAAACTCCTCTTTTCTACTTACGGCTCGCTGGAGGGCCGATTCCCTTGGGGAAATAGTGCGGCCGGCATTTCCCCTGGCGCAGGACCCTCCGGTGAAGATTTCTTCCCCCGCTTTGAGGCCTTGACCTCTGGATCTTCGGAAGCGGTCCTCTACTCCCCCTAGAGGGAGGGATTCTCGGTCCCCCCTTTCTTGAGAGCCTCTTTAGCAGAGGCAGTAGTTTCCCTGTTTCCCCCTTCGCCCTCTTCTAAAGGCACAACCTCCAGCATCCTGGCTAACACGGGATCCGGCGTGGTCTCGGGGAGGGGGCCGGACACCTTATTAGCTTTGCTTCTACTATCCACTCCTGTTCAGGGGACAGCTTTTTAAAAGAGCGAGAATTATGATGAATATACGGATAGCATGTCCGGGCAAGGGAACTACTTACTTGAGTATCCGGGCGATTGCAGCTTAGGCCGGCATCCTCGGTCAAGTCCGGACACATCTCTTGTGATCTGAAGAACAGTTTATACATCTCCACGGGCGTCGCACCCATGATGTGGCGGAGAGCTCGCGGTCCCTCCGGATTAAATTCCCACAGCCGGAGAGGGCGACGTTTGCAGGTCAGAAGGCGCCGGATCAGCATGACCTGCGTCACTACGACCAGAGTGATCTCCCTCTCTTGGAGGTCTCGAATCCGGCCCTGCAGTATTGGTACGTCCTTGGACGGCCCCCAGTCAAGCCCTTTGTTGACCCACGACGCCAGCTGCTGTGGAGGGCCCGGGCGAAAGACAGGTGGCGCCACTTGCCTGGTGCCCCTGGCAGCGGTGATGTAGAACCACTCCTGTTGCCACAAACCAAGCTCCTCTTGAAAAGAGCCCTCGGGCCATGGAGCATCGGCCCTCTTGCTTATGACAGCCCCTCCGCACTCTGCCTATCGCCCCTCGATCATCTTTGGCTCCACGTTGAAGGTCTTGAGCCACAATCCGAAATGAGGGGTAGTGCGGAGGAAGGCTTCGCAGACAACAATGAAAGATGAGATGTGGAGGATGGACTCCGGAGCCAAGTCATGGAACTCCAGCCCATAATAGAACATGAGTCCCCTCACGAAAGGGTCCGTCGGGAAGCCTAAACCCCGACGGAAGTGAGACATGAACACCACGCTCTCACCAGGCTCGGGGGTGGGAATGACTTGCCCTTGGGCGGGCAGCCTATGCGAAATCTC
>NW_021300457.1:0-841 GCF_002162155.2 Triticum dicoccoides
GTTGCAGTGGGCGTCGAAGCGGGCTCGGAGACGCGCTGGAGACGGCGAATTCGACGGCGATGATGGTCGGAGCCCGAAGAGGGGAACGGCGACGTGGCGGCGATGCAGGGCTTCCGGAGGCCCGTGGAGCGGTGGGGAGGAAGAGGGGGTTGTGGCGGAGCTTCTGAGCTAGTCGGGGGAGCGAGGGGTGGCCGGAGACGGCTGCTATGGCGAACGGCGGCGACGGTGGTGTTCGGCCGTGTGAGAGAGAGAGCGAGGGAGAGGAGGGGAGAGCCGGGGCGAGTGAGAGAGAGCAGGGGGGAGGCGTGGCGTCGTCCGGGGCATCGAGCGAGGAGGGGAGGGCAGGCAAGCAGGGAGAGAGGTGGCGTGGCACGGTGGCGCGCGCGCGCGCCGGCCACACTCCCCTCCCTCTGTCGAGGACGAAGACGACAAAGGAGGGAGGTGGGCTGGGCCGGCTGCTGGCTGGGCCGGCCAGCTGGCTGGGCTGCACAGGGAGGAGCCCAGGTAAGCTTCTCCCTTTTATTTTTTTCTGTTTTCTAATTTCTGACATTTGTTTTGATTTTAAAAATATATTAAATCATTTATTTAACTTATGCCAATTTTTGCAGGGGCTAGATATTATATTTCAGAGCTCCTTTATAAATGGCATAATATTTGGACATATATTAATATATATAATTAATATATTTCCAAAGCAAATATTTATGCATTAATTCCAAATGCCCAAAATAAATACCTATGAGCTCTTAAAAATATTGGTTTGACTTTTATCTCTGTCCAATATTTTCAGAGAGCAACATGAGCATTTTCTTGGACCCTTTTGGAGAAATTTTTATTTGGG
>NW_021300458.1:0-1442 GCF_002162155.2 Triticum dicoccoides
CGACTTTAGTCACCATCTGTATAGTATGTATGTATGTATAGTATATACCCGTGATCACCTCCCAAGTGATCACGGCCCGATAGTATAGCAAGGCAGACTGACAAGAATGTAGGGCCAATGATGATAACTAGCACCCTATACTAAGCATTTAGGATTGCAGGTAAGGTATCAACAGATGTAGCGACAATGTCAGGCTATGCATCAGAATAGGATTAACGAAAGCAGTAACATGCTACACTACTCTAATGCAAGCAGTATAGAGGAGAATAGGCGATATCTGGTGATCAAAGGGGGGGCTTGCCTGGTTGCTCTGGCAAGAGAGAGGGGTCGTCAACACCGTAGTCGAACTGGGGCGTCAGCATCGTCACGGGGTCTACCGAAGAGAAGAGGGGGGAGAAACAGTAAATACATAGCAAGCAAGTGCATAACAGGATAACAGGCAGAGCTAGACGTGTTCTACGCGGTAGGAGGTGATACCGGTGAAGGGGGGAAGCATCCGGGAAGTATTCCCGGGGTTCCGTGTTTTCGGGCAGAGGAGCCGGAGGGGGGGAAAGTTGCGAGTTCGATAGGTTAGGGGGGTGTGGCGGACGAACGGGTTGCGTATCCGGAATCGTCTCGTCGTTCTGAGCAACTTTCATGTAGAAAGTATTTTAATCCGAGTTGCGGATTAAAAGATATGATTTTCTAAAGATTTTATTAATTTCTGGAATTTAATTAATTATTTAATTAATTCGAAAAACAGATTAATGACATCAGCATGATGTCATGCTGACATCAGCAGTCAACAGAGTTGACTTGGTCAACCTGACATGTGGGTCCAGTGGGACCCACCTGTCATTCTCTGTTTAGGTTAATTACATATTAGTTAATTTAATTACTATTTAATTAACCTAACTAGTTAACTAAATTAATTAAACCAGATTAATTAACTTAATTAATTCATTAGATAATTAATTAATTAATAATTAATTTTATTAAATCATTTTTATTTTTATTAATTATGTTTATTTTAATTAATTTTAATTTTTTTAATCCCTCTTTTTTTGTTCTGGGGCGTGGGCCCCATGTGTCTGTGGCCCAGAGGGGCCATAGCGGGTCGGGCGTTGCGGGCGAACGGGCACAGGGCGCTGGCGCGGGCACCAGCCCGAACGGGCGCAGATGGTCGCCGGTGCACGGGCGGGGCCATTCGGGGCGATGGGGCGGGCGCAGGCCACCGGGGCACAGTGGGGCGCCGGCCAGGGCGTGGCCGCGGGCGAGGCAGGGCACGGCCACGGGGCAACGGCCACGGTGACGCGAGACGGGCGCTGACCGGCGCAGAGGCTATCGGGGCACCGGCTGGGGCCGGAGGGGGCGCGGGGAACGATGACCACAGGCGGGCGCTGGAGCGCGACGGAGATGGGGGAGGCGCGGGCGCGGGCGCGTAGGTCGCATGGTCGGGGCGC
>NW_021300459.1:0-1747 GCF_002162155.2 Triticum dicoccoides
GCGGCTGGTAGCCAGAAGAGATGAAATGCTACAATGGCGGAAACTGTGCTTCTCTCGGCTCTGGGTATCGCCAATGAGCATCTAGCGGTGTCGGAGGAGGCGCTAGGACAGCTACGGTCGGTTTTCGACTTGCCGCTGCATGAGACACAATTGAGGGCAATTGCAGCCATCTTTGGCAAGTCCATTCCCTCGAACCTTTCTGGAGAGTTTGACCATGCGCGAGCGATTGCTATCTAGCATCGTGCATGGCTGTTGACAATGGTAGATATCTAATTCCCAATGTCGCACAATGCATTGGAGTTGGTGTGTTGGAACGTTAGAGGCCTTAATAGTCCGGCCAAAAAGAAAGCCTTGAGAGAATTTGCGGACTCGGCGCGTGTGCCGATCTTTGTATCTTGGAGTCTAAACTCGAAAGGGTGGACCAGTTTGTGTTAATGCAATGCCTTGGGCCAGCGTACGATGGCTTTTTCTATCCCCCTGCGGATGATACTAGAGGAGGGATTGTTGTGGCCTGGGAGTCTTCGAAGGTACTCTTGACTAACCTCGTCAATGATACTAACTTCATCACGGGTTTTGTCTCGCCGCGGGAGGGTGCACCTTGGTGGCTCTCGGTGGTCTATGGGCCACAGGAGGATGCAGCCAAGCTGTTGTTCTTGGAGGAGCTTGCGGAGAGACGATTGCTATGCCCTGGACCATGGCTCGTCGTTGGAGATTTTAACCTAATTTTGCACGCTTCGAACAAAAACAACTCTCTCATTTATCGGAGGATGATGGGGCGATTTAAGCGTTTCATGGATGATCAGGCGCTCAAAGAGCTGTTTCTGCATGGACGGTTGTATACATGGAGCAACGAGAGGGAGGTGCCTACTGAGGGAGTCCTGGATTGGGGGGTGTCCGGATAGCCGGATTACCATCATCGGCCGAACTATCATCGGCCGGACTATCATCATCGACTGGACTCCAAGACTATGAAGATACAAGATTGAAGACTTCGTCCCGTGTCCGGATGGGACTTAGGGTTTAGCCTCCTTGATCTCGTGGTAGATCCACTCTTGTAAACATCCACAATATCAATATCACTCAAGCAGGACGTAGGGTTTTACGTCCATCAAGAGGGCCCAAACCTGGGTAAAACATCGTGTCCCTTGTCTCCTGTTACCATCCGCCTAGACGCACAGTTCGGGACCCCCTACCCGAGATCCGCCAGTTTTGACACCGACATTGGTGCTTTCATTGAGAGTTCCTCTGTGTCGTCACCGATAGGCTCGATGACCTCTTCAATCAACAATGACGCGGTCCTGGGTGAGACTTTTCTCCCCGGACAGATCTTCGTATTCGGCGGCTTCGCACTGCGGGCCAACTCACTTGGCCATCTGGAGCAGATCGAAAGCTACGCCCCTGGCCGTCAGGTCAGGTCTGGAAGCCTAAACTTCACGGCCGATATCCGCGGGGACTTGATCCTCGACGGGTTCGAGCCGCATCTAAGTGCGCCGCACTGTCATGATGGGCACGACCTAACTCTGCCGCCGGACAGCGCCTTGGAGGCTGCACATGAATCCGCTCTGACCTGTAGTCCGGAGCCGATCGCGTAGATCGAGGACGGGCGGCTGGACACCGCCTCGGGAGCTGCAATTTCCACGGCGATGGAGCTGAACAATGACGCTATCACGCATATAGCTCATGACTCCGAGGTGCCGGACTCCCTACCGGACTCCGAACCTCCTGCGCCCCCGCCAGTCGAATCCGA
>NW_021300460.1:0-2894 GCF_002162155.2 Triticum dicoccoides
GCAGAGGAGGTCGTCGCAGGATGCACGGCCGCGCCGGAGACGCGGAAGAGGAGGCTGGGGTCTCTGCCGTCAAGCCCAACACGCGCGAGCGTACCGAGCTAAGGGGCGCCATCCAGGAGGCAAAGAGGGCACGAGGGGGGTGCGGTGTGCGACGGACAGGAGCCGCCGGACACATGCCGTCGATGGACGCGATGCCGCAGCCAAAACCTTAGCCATGGGATAGGGGCCGCGGGCGAGCACCGGAGACCGGGATCGGCGGATCCAGCCGGTCAGGAGGACGGAGAGGTCGGAGACCAGGTCGTGAGCCTGGTACGTGGTGGCCGACTTCGCCGGAATCGGCGGCCGTTGGTCGCGGCGCGTGTGGTCGCACGAGAGAGAGACAGATGGGTTCCTGGAGGGATGGTTGGGTGGGGGATCCGGCGGATCTGGCAGCTGCCAGAGTTGCGAGGCAGGAGGAGGGAAGGGGGAAGGCCGGCGACGAGCTGTGAGAGGACGGAGGCAAACAGGTGGTTGGCGGCGATGCGTGGGAGACGATGGGGAATTGGGAGGAGGGTGTGGCCACGGGCCGAGGAACAAAGTCTTAGGGTTAGGTTTTATACGGGAGTGGCTAGGCGGGCTTTAGCGGGCTTGGCGGGCTATACCGGGCCATCGATGACAGTTTCTGAAACTGTCAACAGAAATTCGTCATGAATTAACATATTTCTTGTAGTGTCTTGAGGGTGGAGAAGAAATTAAGGGGAAGGAGACGGCATAGCGCGCACACCGACCAACTACTAGCATGCCTGAGGAGAGCAGCGACAACAATTATTAAAGTCGAAAGATGTCCAGATCATCAACATGCAGAGAAACACGAGAAAGAGCTCGAGAACATGGTAGAGACGCAAGGAAATAGTGAGGAAATGGTATGTAGATTGATTAATTTGGTAGAGAGAACATATATAATGAGATGAAATATACCACACATCAGATAGTTGGTAGTGAGTACGAGAAGTGATGGGATGATTGTAAATAAAAGAGCGACGGTGAAGGAGCCTTTGGGATGTTTGGTGAAGGCGAAGGCTAGCTCCTTGCTTCATCATCTTCGTTCGTACACTCGTAGTCAACCTTGTCATGCCAGCGACGGCAGCTGGTGCTCTAGGAGCAATAATCTACGTACTTCTTTTTCGGGAGAATATCATACAGAAACCAACATTTGATGAAAACCGGTGAAAACCACAAGAAAAAACCACAATAACCGCGCGCGCGGTATAAGCAGTTGGGCGCGCGCGTGGAAGCGGTACCTCGCGCGGTGTATTTGCGGCGCCCGCTTCCGCGCGCGGCACACTCGACGCTCGCGCTGCGCGCTCTTCTTCTCCCCCTCCAAAGCCCCGCGCGCGCCGGCGCCAGCGACCCGCACCCATGGACGCACGCGCCGGTACCCCGCTCACCCCGTCCTATAGCCGCGACCCCCGCCCCCGCCGCCGCCGCCACAAACCCTAGCCCGGGTGGCATTGGCCTCGCCGCCGCCGGAACTTGTGGGCATGATTTTAAACTTGTGGGCATGAACTCCTCAACTTGTTTGTGTGAAATTTTTATTGTGTTGAAAATGTTCATCATTTTGTGTTGAAAAATGCCATATGCAATGCACCGGCGGGTCGCGCGCGCTGCATTTTGGCGCGCTGCTGGAGCGACGCGCGCGCGCTGCATTTTAGCGCGGCCGCTAAAGCCAGCGCTGCGCGCCGCGCCAAACCAGCCAATGCGCGCGCGGCATATGTGTTTTTTGCGCGCGGCGCGACCGGAGCCTGTTGGAGATGCTCTTAGTTTGTCGTCCCTTTGCTGATCCACATTACAGTTGCCCTCAAAATGTTCCGGGAACGATCAGAGGAAGAGGTGGTCATAGGGATCGAGGTCCAGGTGACGGGCATCAAGGAGCCACTGAGATATCCATCGATGGAGCGACCACGGAGGAGCCACAGATGGATTTGCTTATTGTTTGCAATTAATGAATATAAATTACCTACAATATCTCAACCTATTACAAACATGAGAAGAACATAAACCATTACATTAAACTAGCATGGCCGAGTGCACGCGTGGGAGGGGCCCCGAGTGTGGATGACGCCTGGACCATAGGTCCCGTAGATGCATGTCTCAGTGTTACCAGGCTATGCCTCAATCCTTAGCCTGAGGAGATTACTCACACATCGCAATCGAATTCCAAGTGAGAGGCATTGTAGATATGTTTATTTGAAGATGGATGATTAACCATCTTATAATGTCGCAAATCTCAATGGGATCTTAACTACAAGTATTGGTCTTATGGAGATGGAGATGACAATTGTGATGGAGAGAGCATTTATATAGGGCGACTACTACAAATCATCCGACTTATTTCCTAGCGAAATCAGTCGGGTCGCCAGCCGTGTGATCCATTCTTTCCAACCCTTGATACATCAACGCACGCCGAATCGCTGACCCTTCTCTCTCGCGTTGCGTTCAACCAGCCCCCGTGCTTCGATCTCACAGCACCGCATGTCGCCGTAGCACCGGAGAGCCGCCATGACTAGAGCTCCATAGCAACACCAAAACGCTACGTCTAGCGGCTGGCGAGCGCTCCGGCGAAGCTGCAATGGAGCCGACGGCGAGCGCTCCAATGCAACACCAAAAGCTTCCCTCGGGAGCCGCCAGCGACGTTGCATCGAGCCACTGCGGCGCTGCATTGAGCCGTCGGCGAAGCTCCAATGCAGCCGCGGCGGAGCTCCAACGACCCCGGCGACGCTCCATTACAGCCCCGGCCGCGCTTCATTGCAGCGCCGGCGATGACAGCGGATGCTGCGATGCAGCACGCGGCGGCCATGGTGGAAGTTGCGATGCAGCGCACGACGACGACGGCGCAGGCTGCTTCGCCGGAGCTG
>NW_021300461.1:0-1314 GCF_002162155.2 Triticum dicoccoides
GAACGAAGAAGGACACATGCCGGCCAGCCTAAGTGTTCCGGAGCAGTAGCAAGCTACCATGGCTCAGTGAAACACTAGGAGACATTTCCCGGTAAGAGAGGCTACTAAAGATAAACAACTAGATGGTCAGATCCCACACATACCAGGCATTTCAATAACATACACACAATATGCTCGATATGTGCAATACAACATGGCATCACAAAATGACTCTACGACTCAAGTAATTTATTCAATAGGCTCCGAGGAGCGAGATATTACTATCATGGGTCTCATGACCCAACAATCAGAGCATACAAGTCAAAACACAAGCGGAAGCTATCATGTCTGAGTACAGACATCTATAAATGAGAAAGGCTGAGAAGCCTGACTATATATCAGATCCTGCCGAGGGCACAAGATCGTAGCTGAGGTAACAAGCTAAACGTCGAAGTCCACGTGGAACTACTAGTGAGACTGAAGTCTCTCTGCAAAAACATAAAGTAGGCAAACATGAGTACAAATGTACCCAGCAAGACTTACATCAGAACTATCTACATATGCATCATTATCAACAAAGGGGATGGTGGGGTTTAACTGCAGCAAGCCAGCTTTGACTCGGTGGCTATCCTAAACTACGACTGCAAGCGACTCTTTTGAGGTGGCGCACACGAGTCCACATATTCACCATATCAATACACCACTATGGATCCGCTCCCGTCTCCCTACGAGAACGCCATCCATAGCACTCACGCTTATCTTGCGCATTTTAAAGTATCCACTTTCAATTGTCTATGAACTGATATAAGCAACCCAGAAGTCCTTTTCCGCGGACACGGCTATTCGAATAGATCATATTAACCCTGCAGGGGTGTACTTCTTCACACACGCTCTCACCACTTACCGCCGTTTACACGACATGTACTTGGCAACCTTCAAGCGGAAGCCCAACGTGGGTGTCGGCCACGGCCTGCCTAAACACTCAAGTCTCTAGTCCAGGTTTATCGCCTATTCGGGTTCCATCCATGAGGAGATCCGGCCGGAGTTTCGCTCACAGCCCCAAACGATGTGAACAGGGTTCCCGAGACACCAAACGGGCGCCCGGTACACCGTGCCACGTGCCTACCGCATCACAGCCCACCCCTACGGTCAGCGCTGCCCACGGCCTCCAGCATACTACAAACACCAGAAACTACTTGCAACTCCTGGACAGAGGACAAGGGTGATCAAGAAGCCGAGAGGGTCCATTGGTTTCGGGCCCAATGCGTGGTAGTAGCTGAATCATGGATCACAAACACAGAACTCAGTTCCTGAGGACGGCTGCAATGAGACAAC
>NW_021300462.1:0-2631 GCF_002162155.2 Triticum dicoccoides
CGCGATCTACAAAGGTATGTAGATGCATCTAATCACTTGTTGCTAGATGAACTCCTAGATGATCTTGGTGAAACGAGTAGGAAAATTTTTGTTTTCTGCAACGTTCCCCAACAGTGGCATCATGAGCTAGGTCTATGCGTAGTTCTTCTTGCGCGAGTAGAACACAATTTGTTGTGGGCGTAGATTTGTCAACTTTCTTGCCGTTACTAGTCCTTTCTTGCTTCAGCGGTATTGTGGGATGAAGCAGCCCGGACCAACCTTACACGTACGCTTACGTGAGACCGGTTCCACCGACTAACATGCACTAGTTGCATAAGGTGGCTGGCGGGTGTCTGTCTCTCCTACTTTAGTTGGAGCGGAATCGATGAACAGGGTCCTTATGAAGGGTAAATAGAAGTTGACAAATCACGTTGTGGCTTTAACGTAGGTAAGAAGACGTTCTTGCTAGGACCCTAATTCAGCCACGTAAAACTTGCAACAACAATTAGAGGACGTCTAACTTGTTTTTGCAGCAAGTGGTTTGTGATATGATATGGCCAAAGTTGTGATGAATGATGAATGATCTATATGTGATGTATGAGATGTTCATGCTATTGTAATAGGAATCACGACTTGCATGTCGATGAGTATGACAACCGGCAGGAGCCATAGGAGTTGTCTTTATTCTTTTATATGACCTGCGTGTCATCAAGAAACGCCATGTAAATTACTTTACTTTATTGCTAAACGCGTTAGCCATAGTAGTAGAAGTAATAGTTGGCGAGCAACTTCATGGAGACATGATGATGGAGATCATGATGATGGAGATCATGGTGTCAAGCCGGTGACAAGATGATCATGGAGCCCCAAGATGGAGATCAAAGGAGCTATGTGATATTGGCCATATCATGTCACGTTTATTATTTGATTGCATGTGATGTTTATCATGTTTTGCATCTTGTTTACTTAGAACGACGGTAGTAAATAAGATGATCCCTCACAATAAATTCAAGAAGTGTTCCCCCTAACTGTGCACCGTTGCGACAGTTCGCTGTTTCAAAACACCACGTGATGATCGGGTGTTTTATTCAGACGTTCACATACAGCGGGTGTAAGACAGATTTACCCATGCAAACACTTAGGTTAACTTGACGAGCCTAGCATGTACAGACATGGCCTCGGAACACATAAGACCGAAAGGTCGAGCATGAGTCGTATAGAAGATACGATCAACATGAAGATGTTCACCGATGTTGACTAGTCCGTCTCACGTGATGATCGGACACGGTCTAGTTTAACTCGGATCATGTAATACTTAGATAACTAGAGGGATGTCTAATCTAAGTGGGAGTTCACTAATAATTTGATTAGTTGAACTTAATTATCATGAACTTAGTCTAAAATCTTTGCAAAATGTCTTGTAGATCAAATGGCCAACGTAGTCCTCAACTTCAACGCGTTCCTAGAGAAAACTAAGCTGAAAGACGATGGCAGCAACTATACGGACTGGGTCCGGAACCTGAGGATCATCCTCATAGCTGCCAAGAAAGATTATGTCCTACAAGCACCGCTTGGTGACGCACCCGTTCTCCCTGCAGAACAAGATGTTATGAACGCTTGGCAGGCACGTTTCGATGACTACTCCCTCGTTCAGTGCGGCATGCTTTACAGCTTAGAGCCGGTGCTCCAAAAGCGTTTTGAGAGACATGGAGCATATGAGATGTTCGAAGAGCTGAAAATGGTTTTCCAAGCTCATGCCCGGGTCGAGAGATATGAAGTCTCCGACAAATTCTTCAGCTGTAAGATGGAGGAAAACAGTTCTGTCAGTGAGCACATACTCACTATGTCTGGGTTGCATAACCGCCTGACTCAGCTGGGAGTTAATCTCCCGGATGATGCGGTCATTGACAGAATCCTCCAGTCGCTTCCACCAAGCTACAAGAGCTTTGTGATGAACTTCAATATGCAGGGGATGGAAAAGACCATTCCTGAAGTATTTGCTATGCTGAAATCAGCAGAGGTAGAAGTCAGGAAGGAACATCAAGTGTTGATGGTCAATTGTGACTCCCCCGATTCAATCGTACACTAATCATGCACGCAAATGTGTACGATCAAGATCAGGGACTCACGGGAAGATATCACAACACAACTCTACAAATAAAATAAGTCATACAAGCATCATAATACAAGCCAGGGGCCTCGAGGGCTCGAATACAAGTGCTCGATCATAGACGAGTCAGCGGAAGCAACAATATCTGAGTACAGACATAAGTTAAACAAGTTTGCCTTAAGAAGGCTAGCACAAACTGGGATACAGATCGAGAGAGGCGCAGGCCTCCTGCCTGGGATCCTCCTAAGTACTCCTGGTCGTCGTCAGCGGGCTGCACGTAGTAGTAGGCACCTCCGGTGTAGTAAGGGTCGTCATCGACGGTGGCGTCTGGCTCCTGGACTCCAGCATCTGGTTGCGACAACCAGAAAGAAAGGAAAGGGGAAAAAAAGGGGGGAGAAAGCAACCGTGAGTACTCATCCAAAGTACTCGCAAGCAAGGAACTACACTACATATGCATGGGTATATGTGTAAAGGGCCATATCAGTGGACTGAACTGCAGAATGCCAGAATAAGAGGGGGATAGCTAGTCTTATCGAAGACTA
>NW_021300463.1:0-1461 GCF_002162155.2 Triticum dicoccoides
TATTCAATATTTTAATAACTTAGTACAACTTCGGACTTTATTGCGTTCAGATGCACAATTCAAATCAACGTCATGAACTTTCAACCCTTTCTGACATAATTTGCTATTTTCGATGCATTTACTGATTTGTTTTCAGAGCTAAATTAATCACCGTGAAAGTGAAAAGCACTACAAAATGAACTCTCAAAAGGTCGAAACTTGGCAAGGTATCATTATTTCACCTGCATTGCATGTGCAAAAAAGTAGAGAGGGTTACGGCAAAAACCGGATGCACTTCGTGTACAAACTGGACAATCTCTTAGGAAGTATCAGGGTTTCGGACGAAAACTCATCTGTTACACGGGCTATTTAATATTTTAATAACTTATTACAACTCCAAACTTTTTTTGCGTTGAGATGCACAATTCAAATCCAAGTCATCAACTTTCAACCATTTCTGACATAATTTGCTCTTTTCGATGCATTTACTGATTTGTTTTCAGAGCTAAATCACCATGAAAGTGAAAAACACTACAAAATGAACTCTGAAAAGGTTGAAACTTCGGAAGGTATCATCATTTCACCCGCATAGCATGTGCAAAAAACTAGAGAGGGTTACGGCAAAAACTGGATGCACTTCGTGTACAAACTGGACAGTCTCTTAGGAAGTATCAGGGTTTCAGACGAAAACTCATCTGTTACACCGGGTATTCAATATTTTAACAACATATTACAAGTCCGGAATTTTTTTGTGTTGAGATGTACAATTCAAATCCACGTCATCAACTTTCAACCCTTTCTGACATAATTTGCTATTTTTTGTGCATTTACTGATTTGTTTTCAGAGCTAAATCACCGGAAAGTGAAAAGCACTACAAATGAACTCTGAAAAGGTTGAAACTTGGCAATGTATCATCATTTCACCCGCACTACGTGTGCAAAAAAGTAGAGAGGGTTACGGCAAAAACTAGATGCACTTCATGTACAAACTGGACAATCTCTTAGGAAGTATCATGGTTTCGGACGAAAACTCATCTGTTACACCGGTATTCAATATTTTAATAACTTAGTACAACTCCGGAGTTTTTTTGCATTCAGATGCACAATTCAAATCAACGTCATCAACTTTCAACCCTTTCTGACATAATTTGCTATTTTTGATGCATTTACTGATTTGTTTTCACAGCTAAATTAATCACCGCGAAAGTGAAAAGCACTACAAAATGAACTCTGAAAAGGTTGAAACTTGGCAAGGTATAATCATTTCACCCGCATTGCATGTGCAAAACAGTAGAGAGGGTTACGTAAAAAACTCGATGCACTTCGTGTACAAACTGGACAACCTCTTAGGAAGTATCAGGGTTTCGGACCAAAACTCATCTGTTACACCGGCTATGCAATATTTTAATAACGTAGTACAACTCCGGACTTTTTTTGCGTTGAGATGCACAATTCAAATCAACGTCATCAACTTTCAACCCT
>NW_021300464.1:0-1170 GCF_002162155.2 Triticum dicoccoides
CGGTGAGCTCCGCCACCGTTTCCCCCTCTTTTCCCCCTCGTTCCCGCACCGTAACCCCGTTTCCCACCACGGCCGAACCTCCGCCGTCGCCGAGCTCGCCGTCGACGCAGCTCCGGTGACCATTTGGTCACCCCGGCGAGTCCAACAAGTCCGTAAGGACCCGTAGAGCCCCTCCAGCGCCTCAGCTCCCTCGCCTGCGAGCAGCAACGCCGATCCCGACCGCACCCGAACTCCGGCCGCCGCTCACGAGCTCGCCGTCGTCGGTACCGGCCACCACAGGCACGGCCACCACCACCGTTCGACGCGCGGGAGCAAGGGCTCTCCAACGAGCCCAAGCACGGCCTCGCCCGTGCCCTGTAGCGCGTTTCCGTATCGCGCCGCCGTCTCGGGCCTCGCCGGCGTCATGTCGCCGGTGGGTTTGACCCACCTTGACCACGGCAGGACCCCCCCTGTGTCCCTGACAGGTGGGCCCAGCCCTGTTAGCTAATTAGGATTAGCACTAACCGAATTAGTTAAACTAACTACCCCCCTGACACTGACCAGTGGGCCCCAGCGCCACTAATTCCTAATTAGGATTAAATTAACCCTGTTAAACCCCCCTGTCACTGACGTGTGGACCCCACACGTCAGGTTTGACCCCAGCCAGCCGCAGTTGACCGCTGACGTCATGCTGACGTCATGCTGACGTCATGCTGGCGCAATATTTATATTTCTGGATTTAAATTAAATCAGGAAATTCCAGAATATTATTTAAACTTCAAAAATTCATAACTTTTATTCTGTAACTCCAAATTAGACAAATTATATATGAAAAATGATCAGAAAAATCCAATCTATCCATCTGTACTATTTTCATGCATGATCAAACAAGTTAAATTGATGTTTTAAGCAGAACAAGGAAAAGCACTTTAAAAGGCCATGTTTGAGTTTGAAATTTGAATCTTCGATTCAAATTTGTTCAAACCCTTCTGGTTTTAGTTGCATTAGCCCAACACACTCATATTGCCATGTTTCATGCATGCATCATATTGTTGCACATTGTTTGGTGATGGTTGTGTATCGGTGTCCTTTGCGACAGGTTCTGCCTCCGAGGAGTACCGTGATTACCCTAACGAAGAACCGTATCAGTGCATCGAACCATCAGGCAAGCAACCAACCATTTGATCATAT
>NW_021300465.1:0-1987 GCF_002162155.2 Triticum dicoccoides
GGGCCAGAATCGGCCAAAACTGTGATTGTTGATGACCGACACGTAGCCATACCTTGGGGTACAACAACCATGGAAATCATTTTGGGACGCCAAAACGGTGAGTAATAGTCCACGAAACAGGTCAGAATCGACAAAAACCGCGAATGTTGATGACCGACACGTAAACGCACCCTTGGGTTCGTCAATCATGGAAATCACTCCAGGACCCCAAAACAGTGAGTAGTACTCCACGAAACGGGCCAGAATCGGCCAAAACTGCGAGTGTTGATGACCGACACATAAGCGCACACTGTGTTCAACAACTATGGAAATCGCTTCGGGACCGCAAAACGGTGAGTAATAGTCCATGAAACGGGTCAAAATTGGCCAAAACTATGAGTCTTGATGTCCGACACTTAAATGCACCCCGGGGTTTGTTAATCGTGAAAATCACTCATGGACCCCAAAACAGTGAGTAATAGTCCACGAAACGGGTCAGAATCGGCCAAAATTGTGAGTGTTGATGACCAAGATGTAATCGCACACTCGGGTCACCACCTATAGAAATCGCTTTGGGACCCCAAAACGGTGAGTAATAGTCCAAGAAACATGCAAGAATCAGCCAAAACTATGAGTGTTGATGTCCGACACATAAACGCACCCTGGGGTTCATGAAACGGGCCAGAATCGGCCAAAACTATGATTGTAGATGACCGACACGTAAGCACACCTCGAGGTTCAACAACTATGGAAATGGCTTTGGGACCCCAAAAACAGTGAGTAATAGTCCACGAAACAGGCCAAAATCGACAAAAACCACGAGTGATGATGACCGACACGAAAAGGCGTCCCGGGGTTCTTCAATCGTGGAAATCACTCCGAGACCCCAAAGCAGTGATCAATAGCCAACGAAATAGGCCAGAATCGGCCAAAATTGTGAGTGTTGATGACCGACACGTAAACGCACCCCAGGGTTCGTCAATCGTGGAAATCACTTCGGCAACCTAAAACTGAGTAATAGTCCAAGAAATGGGCCAGAACCGACCCAAACTGCGAGTCTTGACGACCAACACGTAAGCACACCTTGGGGTTCGACAACCATGGAAATCGCTTTGGGACCCCAAACGGTGAGAAATAGTCCATGACAGAGCCCAGAATCGGCCAAATCTAGGATTATTGATGAACGATACATAAACGCACCACGGGGTTCGTCATTCATGGAAATCTCTCACAGACCCCAAATCAGTGAATAATAGTCCATTAAACAGGCCAGAATCGGCAAAACTGCAATTGTTGATGACCGACACATAAACACATCCCGGTGTTCGTCAATTGTGGAAATCTTAGCGGGACACTAAAACTGAGTAATAGACCATGAAACGGGCCAGAATCGGCCAAAATTGTGATTGTTGATGACCGACACGTAGCCACACCTTGGGGTTCAACAACCATGGAAGTCATTTTGGGACGCCAAAACGGTGAGTAATAGTCCACGAAACGGGTCAGAATCGAGAAAAACCGCGAATGTTGACGACCGACACGTAAACGCACCCCTGGGTTCGTCAATCATGGAAATCACTCCAGGACCCCAAAACAGTGAGTAGTACTCCACGAAACGGGCCAGAATCGGCCAGAACTGCGAGTGTTGATGACCGACACATAAGCGCACTCTGTGTTCAGCAACTATGGAAATCGCTTCGAGACCGCAAAACGGTGAGTAATAGTCCACGAAACGGGTCAAAATTGGCCAAAACTATGAGTCTTGATGTCCGACACTTAAATGCACCCCGGGGTTTGTTAATCGTGAAAATCACTCCGGGACCCCAAAACAGTGAGTAATAGTCCACGAAACGGGTCAGAATCGGCCAAAATTGTGAGTGTTGATGACCAAGATGTAATCGCACACTCGGGTCACCACCTATGGAAATCGCTTTGGGACCCCAAAATGGTGAGTAATAGTCCAAGAAACATGCAAGAATCGGCCAAAACTGTGAGTGTTGATGTCCGA
>NW_021300466.1:0-1206 GCF_002162155.2 Triticum dicoccoides
ACGGGCTACTGTTCATCCACCGTTGACCTCCTCCAGCCTCCACCTGCGACTGTTCATCTAGCCTCCACCGCGCGCTACTCCACCGGCTACTGTTCAACCAGCCCTCTCCACGGGCTACAATTCATCCAGCCCTCCATGGGCCACTGTTCATCTAGCCCTCCACCGGCTACTGTTCAACCAGCCCTCAACCCGGCCCTCCACGGGGTCCTGTTCATCCAGCCCCAACTGGCTCGATCGATCGGGGTCTTGTTCATCTACAGGCAACCACTGGGTCCTGTTCATCCACCCCCACCGGGAACAGTTCATCCAAACCCCCCAGCAACGCTCTCTGTTCATCCCAACCCCCCAGCTGCAATGCTCACTATTCATCCAAACCCCCAGCTAGACTCACTGTTCATCCAGAGGCAGCATCGATCAGCTTCAGTTAGCAGCAGTAGCGAAGGAATCGCTCAATCGCTCGGGTTCAGTAACGCATACCCTGCAGTGCAATCGCTCGGGTTCAGTTAGGCGACGCTCGCTCGGGTTCAGTTAGAGCCTAATGCCTCACACCCACGCGCGTATTGTACGAGAGAAACATGCATCGCTCGGCCACCCACCACCCACCGTAACCGGGAACTCCCCGATATTTTCCTCGCCCTCGCTTCTACCACGGTTTTTTCCATCATGGACGGCCCAAAGAATGTCATGCAGCTGTGTCTCCAGCACACCCAGGACGAAAAACCCATTTTCTGTCATGATTTTTTGTCATACAAGTAGGAGCCCACTACATCTATGATGATACCGGGTTTTTTCAAAATTATCGTCATAGAAGTGTCATAAGTATGACAGAAAAAAGTTTCATTCGGCCCAAAATGTCACGGATGTGTCTTTTTTTGTAGTGGTTGGTTGTGGCAGCCGACATTGTCGGTGGACCACCTTGTGTGGTGGATGAGGGCGTAGATGAGGTAGCTCCGGTGCGGTGGTGAAGTGCGACCTTCTTCTTTGTCATCATCGTCTAGCACAAAGGTGGGGAAAGAGACGAGATGAGGGGCGATTCAAACTTTGCTTTGATTGACGGCGAATTAAGGATTTGAGCGCTTTGGGCGCAGAAGGGGAAGATGGAGAAGGGAGATTTTGCAGGGCTGGAATTGGGGCCTCCAGATATTTCAATCCAAAATGTGGAAGCACGAACTTATTTTGTCATCATTCTTTTTTGGGGGCGGTGGA
>NW_021300467.1:0-4279 GCF_002162155.2 Triticum dicoccoides
GTTGAGGTCACTTTTTTCATTCACTCTTCTGCCCAGTCATTCATCGGACACATCCACAGACGTTTGAGGAGGATTTAAAAATGTCAGTGGTACATGCTCTAACTCCACTAACCTACTATACTAGGCACGTGTTGACCACGCACAAACGTAGTAACACGCGGCAAAATTGAAAATATAACCTCGAGATGAAAGTATTTCACAAACTGAACTGTTTGTGAAAGTATTTCACCCAATTGACCCTTATGTGTAGCGCCCGACAGCTAGACGGCACACTACACTGTGCAGCGCCTAACTAAAAGGCGCTATACATCTGCTTTTGCAGCGCCTAGCCGAAAGGCGTTGCACAATGACTTCGCATTTTCTGCGACTGGCTAGGGCTAAATTAATTAGTGCAGCGCCTAACATCCAGGCGTTACACAATGTAGCGCAACGCCACTTTGTCAGGCGTTGCACAATGAGCCCCAGCCAGTACATAGAGCAAACTGGGGCTGACAAGTCGCAGAAATGCTAAGTCATTGTGCAACGCTTTTCGTTGAGGCGCTGCAAAATCAGGTGTGTAGTGCCTGTCAGTCAGGCCCTACATAGTATAGTGTGACGTCTAGATATCGGACCCTACACAAAAGGGTCAGTTGTGTGAAAAAATTTCACCAACAACTCAGTTTGTGAAATACTTCGTCTCGAGGTCAAATGTGTCCATTTTTCTGTAACACGCACATACTGCTAACAGTTGATATTGCCCGTGCATCGTGGCGTCGGTGCACGTCACAGCAGCACCATGCAACATCAAGGCACGAGAAGACGGCCGCGCGTCACGATGTGCTGCCGCTGATTTGACAAAGGCAGTGACACATACACACCGATAACCTACACCACCGTGTCATGTTTGCTGCCTGGCTTTAGAGCAATTTTACCAGATCCCGCATCCTGCCCCGGCCTGTAAAATAACCGCCAAAATGCGGGTTGGGGTCAAAAAACAGCCCGATCAGACCCCGCATCCCGCCCTGGCCCGTAATTTTTTTGCGGGGCGCGGCAAAATCCCGGTCCCAACCCGGGAAAACGCGGGTTCCCCCGCGGCTGCGGTGCCCTGCATATAAGCGGAAGCGGTTGGTGGGGGGACATTTCATCCCGCGTTTTCTCCCACCAACCACCCCTCCTCCCCCTCGCGCCGCCGCCGGCCGCCACCCAAGATTACGGTGACAGCAGCCGGCAGGAGCACGCCGGCAGGCCTCCACGCGCACGAGGCCTCCCTCCCCCCCCCCTGCGTCGGCGGGCCGCCGGATTTGCAGATCTGCGGCGCTTCATCGCCGGCCGCCGGATTTGGATTTTTTCCGGCCGCCGGTTGCTGCCCCAAGCGATGGAGTGGTCGGGGAGCCTCTCCCGCGGTGCATCGTCGCATGCAGGCACGGGTTCGTCCGCCGCCGCCGCCGAAGGTTTGCGGGCATGGACTCGTCCGGCCGTCCACCGGGCTCGGTGCTCGCGCAACGTCTTTGTGGCCTGCCGATGCCGCTCATACAGTGCAGCGACTGCCCGTGCCAAGTGATGCAGCTCACTTCGGGCACGCCGAAGCACCCCGGATGGGTGTTCTACAAATGCGAAAAGGACGGGGTACGTGCACTTGCGGTAGCTCGTTCCATAGCTCATTCTTTAGTTCAAGTACGGTAGCTCACTTCGAGATTGCTCAATCTTTTGTGTAGGACGATGGATGCTCATTTTGGTTTTGGGAAGGCCAATACATTGATTTGTTAATAGAGAGAAACTTAATAGATGTTAGTGCACTCCTTAGTACAATCGAAGGCAATGATGCGGCTGCATGTGCAACTAGAGGGGAAGCAACGCCGACTTCTTAGAAACCAAAGATGAAGAATGAAGAAAGCATCAAGAATGAACAAAACAAGATCAAGAATCCACAGATCAACAATGAGTGCATAGAGAAGATATTGCTTCAACTAGTGGGAGCAGTTATGGAAGTTGGACATCTTCTGAAATGCATTCTTGTGGTTCTTGCTTTCTTTGGTTTTGCTATTCTAGCCAAGGTTTGGTGACATATTTTGTATCTAATGTTATTGTTGCAAAAGCAAATAAAAGCATTATGGTAGATTAATCTAAGTTTTACGGGCCGCGACGAGCTGCGCCAGATCAGAACCCGCAGAAGCCGACCCATAAAAAAGTATATTCCGCGATATGCTTTTTTACGGGTCTATTATGCGGGGTCTGCATAAGTGCCAGCCCGCGCCGGCCCACAAAAGTGCTTTTGCGCGAACTGCAAATGAGTTATGCGGGACGGCGAAATGCGGGGTCTGCTAGAGTTGCTCTTAGTGCGTGACGACCTTGAGTGCGATGAGCTGAGAGTATGTGTGCAGAGCGCCCCCGATCCGCCCCGCTCCACAGTCGAAATCAATCATGTATTTGTGTTAGTTATAACTTTCCAGCTGGGATTTAGCTTAGTTTGAACTAATTTTCTAGTTAAGGGGGACAATGCGGTATGCCCGCTTGCACCCCTAACTGGGAGCGATAATACTACATTCACGGAGATTGTTTCAACGGACTCCACGAACTGAAGAAGGTGGCCTAATTTAATTGCCCCCCTATTCTAAGTGGTGGGGCCCGTTCTATTTAACTAAATCACAACCACTAATCTATAATTAGCCGCCCGTGTATGTAGCATTACTCAACTGGGAGGCATGCAGCGAGGATTTGAGGCGGGGCGTGCCGCGTGTGGCATAGGCAGAAAGAGAGGTTGCCACACACACAGGACTCGCACAAGATGTCATGCATGTAATCCCGTTGACCTCCAGTAGTTTAGCAAGCCTTTTTATCTTTGCAAATAATGCTGTCATTTAACATGTGTCTGTGCACGTCTTGGTATAGGTTCAGGGTAGTTAGTTTTTTTTCTGAACCCCGGTCTGTGCATCTAAGGATGCACACACCCATTTTATTAACTTATTCAAGGAGGTCCGACAAAAATAAATACATGGATCAATCCAAAGTCATCTATTGACGACCTCTGTCGGCTATACCGACGAGCTTGATGAAATGCCTGACATCATGCCAAAGCACCATCTAATCCGGTGGCCTCCCCAAACCGCACGCCGGCGAGTCAAGGTTCAGGGTAGTAGTTCAAGCCGTTGTGTGTGCTTTATGGGATGGCACGAAGTTAACGCATGCAGTGAAAACTTAGCCAGGATCAGGGGGACGTGGGCTGGCACGTCCAGCACCCATTCCTAGCTGGTTTTAGTTCCTTCAATTGTAATTAAGAGTAAAATGTATTGGTAGTCATTGAACTTATCGCGTATGCTTACTTTGGTCACTGTAGTTAAGAATGTGATCAATACAGTCACTACATATGTGTTGAGATGACTATATGGTCACTGTCACATCGTATAGCCTCGTATTTCATCCATTTGACCGGTCAAATGATCCACATGGCACCTTTTATATCGTCCATGCATTCACATCACAGTCATTAGGATTTTTCCTTTTGCGTGGGAGCCATTAGACTCTACGGCGGGTCGAGGTGGCTGCTGGCACCGTTCCGTACACGGCCGGCTGATCCTCGCCGGGTGGAAGACAATGATGCGTGTGGGCGGCGCCGGCGGTGGCGTCAGGCGATGTGCCGGCTGTCTTGGAGGTGGACGTGCAGCGGACAAGGACGCCATGCACGGGGACACGGGCGTGCATGCAGCAGCCGGCCAAGTCGGTCAGGCTACGGCGAATGATGACGCGCAGGTAAACGCAACAACCGGCCAAGCTGCGACTGACGATGTTGGATGTGCACACGGACGCGGAGGTGGATGCGCAGGCACACGTCGTGGACGTGGAACTAAACGCAGCAGCCGGCCATGCTACTGTGAACGACGACATGGAGGTGCACGTAGAGGCAGAGGTGGACGCGCACGCGGCGGACGAAGACATGAAGGTGCACGCAGACGACGACATGGAGATGCACGCACATAAACGCACCAGCCGGCCATGCTACGGCAGACGATGACATGGACATCGACCCCCCATATTGACGCCGACATAGTCCTGAGTAAGTGCGGTTTGCTACATGATGATCATAGACTTCGCATTGTTAAAGATGATCTTTAGATTTTATCCGTCCAATTCTTTATTTCGAAGTTTGTGTTATTACTATTATTTTGCATGTACAGATCGGGTTAACAAGAGAAAGAGGGGTTGGTACAATGTTGACGGCCAGCGCTGTATATACACCATGATATGTTTTTTTTATGTGTTCACATAAGGTCGCACGGGTCCTCTGTGAAATGGCTGTCACGGC
>NW_021300467.1:6330-7217 GCF_002162155.2 Triticum dicoccoides
TGGCGCAGGTGTTCTCCTGAGCACGCTGGCGGCGCCGCAGGCGGTCTACCTGAGAAAGTTGTCCCGAAGGACGCCAGCGACGGCGCGTGGTACGGTGCAGGACTGGTCCTGGTATTTTGGGGGCCCGGAGCGAAACTAAAACTCGGGGGCTTCTTTATACCAGAGGGAAGCATGTCCTTGTTGTGTATAGAGTATAGACTATGCGATGACGTCTTGCTGTTAATTCGTGAGTAAATTTTCAAAAGGAAGGTAGTTCTTTTAGAAGGATGGATTAGACAATGCACGAAGACGAAAAGAGGACATGTATAATATAGATAAAGTAACTTTCTAATTTCAAATCCAGAGCACTTTAACTTGCAATGATTTGAGTGAATACACATACAATCACATATGACAATTTGTATGAGTTCTAAACTCAAATCAAGTGGAAAAAAATGTGTGACAAAAATCCTACAAAACTTTCTATGAAGATATTTCAATCAAATCTAAGAACTTTCAACTTTAATAATCTATCATGGTACCATCAACTAAAATCCAAGCGTTTCATCATTAGTTTAATTGTTTCTGACTGAAGTGGTTGAATTTGTAAGTACATCGACTAACTTGTATACCTCCGTTGCATTTCTGAATATCATATGACATACCTCGGTTTCGCGTCCGTCGCTCGGTCATCCGGCGCTGGCGCGATGTGGAGTGGACTGTCGGCGCTCGTTGATGCAGTCTGATTGTGTGTTCGCCTATGCGCCCAGCGCATGGAGGCCGGAGTCCGGAGAGGGGAGTTCGTCGGTGTCAGCGGCGCGTGGTGGATCGAAGCCACAGGGCCCTGGAGGCAGAGCAGAATAGGGAATTAGGGACTGTAGCATCAAAAGAAATCGTAGCGATTGAAA
>NW_021300467.1:8668-11165 GCF_002162155.2 Triticum dicoccoides
GAACTACATGAAAGCATCCATCTCATGGTTGTTGGGTCACATGGTGTTATGAGATGTCAGTATAATGGTGCCCCTATTTAAGCATGACAAGAGAGATGAAATAGGATTGAAATTTCAGAGGCCATCCTTGGTACCTAGGGCCGACAAAAGGGGTAGAGCTTAATCGTTGGTAGATTCAAATAAGAACACATAACATATGCAAGTATTGGACTCTGATAAGATTGGTTTTTCGATGCTAGTTTTGAACCCATGGACATCCTAGGATTTGAAAGCATCAGGACTTGTAACCATCGAAGATCCTCTTGAGGTTGTACGTAAGGGGAAACTCAAGGAGACTATTACTAAGGACTTCGATTCATATGATAGGAATATCATAGGAAAACGAGTCATAGTCTATAGGAAGTGAAATATCATGTATTTCAAATCCTATGAATACTCAGAATAGAGGGTTAGGAACAAAATGTCATTAGGTTCAAATGATAAGCATTTTTTCCCCACTAGGCATATGCCGATGTTTTTCCCCATTGAAATACGAAGGATAGGAACAAAATTCTATTTCTACAAACCAAAGGGCCTAAAGAGTTTTTTTCTATATCCTGTCTCGTAGAGTTCCTACAAAGTTTGTGTAAACTGAAGGAGGCCTACGTTTATCTCCATCATGGGACATGTTCCAACTTCCAAAGTTTTCAGGGATGCTCATAGGCGAAGGGTGTGCGTGCGTGCGTTCATAGGGGTGAGTATATGTGCGCATGTATGAGTGTCTGAGTTTGTACTATGTAAACAAAAAACTTCCAAACCCTGTGTTTTTATCATTTGCGCCTTGATATGGCAGCATCAGTCTGTTACAACAGTCCTTGGCATCATATGTCAAACGAAAATCAGTTAGCAGATTGGATCAGCAATGATGGCATTGCCTTACAGGGTGTGATGCTCGGTCCAAAGAAACCGACCATGTTTCACTCCTGCATCCGTGACAGAGTAATCGGATACACTTTTCGGTTCGTTTCAAAGGGTAATAATTCGAGGGAGTTGGGTTCTTATATTTTTTAACTTTTAATTAAAGGTGTCGGTGAGATGATTCGTACTTGCACAAGGTATGAAACTATCTATAAATAGTGTACTTGCACAAGGTAGCTTTTACTACATATAAGAGAGTTCCTATTTTCTGCAATCAGGTCTTTCATGAGCTATGCAATGATGTATTGTTGGTGTTAAATGAGCCAATTCATTATTATGGTCATGTTATAATGATTAAGTTGGATCATTTAAGCACTGGTATGCATATCTTCCTGTTGTTATTTCTTTATGAGTTTCCAATGGCTAAATAAAATTGATGGTCATGCATCAATATGTTTTCTTCATTTTAGGGTAAATACTGGTAATAGTCGTTTTTTGACATGAACACCGACTTAGTCTTGCATTATTCATTAGGGGGGAACTCAAATAGCAAAAACAGAAGCACTAGAAGTACTGTAAGTAGCCTTGGGGTTGTTGGCAGAGGCTTCAAATGTGGTATGGCAACAGATTGTTGAAATATGATTCAGCTAGATATAAAGTTCTGAAATTGCCAAGATATGCCTGACACATCGTACAAGATGTTTCTACTCTATTTTCATGTTGCCTCAGTGGTCAATACTCATCTGTTGATCTCTATACAAGTAGCTACATAAAAGTGGTTGCCATCCAACATTTAATCTGTTAAGGGGTGTTTGGTTGCATTCGACTAGACTTTTTTAGTCCCAGGGACTAAAGAAAAAAGACCCTCCAGTAGAGTCTTTTTCTAGTCTCTTAAGGAAAAGTCCCTCCTGTTTGGTTACATAGGGACTAAAAGGGACTTTTTCTAGTCTAGTCCCTGTAACCAAACACCCTCTTAATTTTTTGTCAATGCTATTGCTGTGTTTTATGTTCCATATTCAATTGCCATTGCTCTGAAAAGTCTCCATTGTTTGCTCTTTGCCATGATGACCGTCTTTGCATGTTATAGTTCATGTGTGAAATGTTGCCTTTTATGTAAAGTTCATGTTTCATTGTGCTAGCATCACATGCCTCTTACAGGGGTTGTAGCTTTCTGTTTATATATCAGGTATTCAGCTGTAGTAACATCCAATCTGGTAGTCTAGTTTAGATTCCAGACTAAACTTTTTTCATGATATATTGTAGTTGACGGAACTTTGACAAGGATCAAGGCACCAAAAGTGGATTGACACCTCGAAGAAGTGAATGATGTTCAAGACTTGGTATGAAGATAGTGTAGTAAGTAAGATTCTACGATGCAAGGCTGCCGAGGGTGTGGATTAATCTCCTAGAACTTGAAAAACTATTTGTATCTGGTACACCTGATAGTTCATGTACAATGATGTTTAACATTGGAACGGTCCGGGATCTGTTTGATCTATGCCCCCTTCAACGTCTTTATGAAAATTTAGTTCGATACATAAATCAATGAAAAAAAAACGAGAGGGAAAACAAAGAAAAAACTGATGAAGACAAAAGAGTC
>NW_021300468.1:0-1742 GCF_002162155.2 Triticum dicoccoides
TCTGGCGTTGTCAACATGGTCAATGACCAAGAGGAATCAGGAGATGACTGTACGTGGAGAGGCTGACAGTAGGGACCCACCAGGGTCATTGCATTTCGCAAGCAGGTGCCTCGTTATTACAAGCCAAAAAAATACTTCCTCCTAATTGTTTGACAACTAGGTCCCACACCATTGTCAATGTAGTCAATAAACAAGAAAATTACACAACAAGCGGATAACACCAGGGACCCATCAGCTCGCCCAGTTGTTTTTCAGTTTCAGAGACGGAGCTCAACTGCGCGTTGTGCGGGGGCTGTGGCCCGTCTAGCCCACGCTTACGCTATTATTAAGCACATGACGAGCCCAGTTGATATATTTTTTCTTTCTAAAATTGGCTAGCCCAGTTCTTTTTTTGGAGAATACCAAAACCGAGGCCTACTTGCTTTTCTTAGCCCTGCTGGGCTGTAAATCTTTCAAGACGAGGAGGGATGTAAGTAGTAAGAAATGGGCTTCCCCAAAAAACAGGCTATAAGTTGTAAGAAATGGGCTGTAAATTTTTAAACCAAAGCCAACTGGAAATTGCATTAAAATATCATTTTTTTCAGGATTTCTCTACTCTCTACTCTTATAAAAACCAAAGCCAACTGGCAATTACATTAAAATATCATCTTTTCTCCCATAAGATAAACTACTCATACAAATGCATCTTCATGTTCTGTGCAACGAACGGGCATCTTGCTAGTTAAGATTCTAAATTTCATTCATTTTCTTTGTGGAGAATTGTTTTTTGGATTTTATTTTGATATAATTTTTTGAAAATTATTTTTAACGTGACTCGAAATTTCGTGATTAAAAGAGTTCGGACCCCACCTAAATATGCAAAATTTCATTGAATTTTTTAGCAGTGCCTAGAATATATGGTATGTAATGCTAATAAAAAGAATATGGGCTTCAAATATCCTTAAGAATTAGCAAATGGGCTGTAAATTATTGAAAATAATGGCTAATGGGTTGTATGTTGTTTTCCACAGATTTGGAGGCTGACTTCTAGGCCTACTAGGTTGACGATGACGATGTCCTAAAAAAATTGACGCGTACGCAAGGCTTTGTCAACTTAGTCAACACACAGCAGTGACTGTTGGATGTCCATCCAACGGTCGCCGTGCTTCTTCAATCTCTGATCTTCCTGCTCCAGCTTCCCAAACCAGCGCCGGCGGGACTGCCTGCTCCCTCCTCCCGTGGCTGACTGTGCTGCCGCCAGGCCATCCCTCTAACCACCCACACATCCTGTTATTTTTCGGTGACGTCAGCCTCACCCCGCAGCCGACCAGTCAGTGCTCATACTCCCCTCAGCGTGGGCATCCGCTGCGGTGGCTTCGCCGGCTCCCGGTGGTTCTCTTCCTGGGCCTCGCCCTCGTCCACCGTGTTTGTGCTCTCGGCGCGGCGAGGTCAACATGGTCAACAAACAATAGCCATCGGAAGAGGCTGACAGTAGGGGCCAACACAGGGAAATGCCTCCTTATTACCCGCAAAATAATGATTCCTCCACCTGATAGCTGGGACCCACCGGAAGGGCCTCTGTATTTCGCAAAAAAATGTTCCCCCCGCTATCACCTCGGACCTACCGGAAATGCGGCGTGGCGTGGTCAATGTGGTCAATGACCGACTTCCATCGGAAGAGTACTATGCGTGGAGAGGCTGACAGCTGGGTTCACGGCGGCCACAAGGAAGTGACTCCTTATTACGCGCAAAATAATTATTCC
>NW_021300469.1:0-1416 GCF_002162155.2 Triticum dicoccoides
TGCATTAAAAGAGAGCAGGAGCGAGAGAGTAGGATTGTATCGGAATGAACAAGGGGGTTTTGCTTGCCTGGCACTTCTGAAGATAATATAGCTCTTCATCGGTGTCATCGATCACATCGGCGGTACACGTCTATCGAGAGGGGACAATTACCGGCAAATACAGAAAAACACGATCAATGCAATGCACAATATGATGCATGATCATGACATGGCAAAATGGATGTGTTTTGGGCTAATGCAACTAGCAACAGATTAAATGAAGTTGGTTTGAATATAAGATTCAAATTCAAACTCCATATGTGATTATTCAAATGCCATTTAATTGATTTGTGCTAAACAGCAGCTATAAGTTGTTCTAACATGCATGAAAATGGTACAGATGGATTCCTTGAATTTTTCTGATAATTTTTCATATATAATTTATTTAATTTGGAGTTACGGTTAATTTTCTATGATTTATTGAAGGTTAGGGCATTTTCTGAAATTTCAGAATTAAATTAAATCCAGAAAGCATTACTGCGTCAGCATGACGTTGGCATGACGTCAGCAAGTCAACAGGGGCCGGCTCGGGTCAAACCTGACGTGTGGGGTCCACACGTCAGTGACACAGGGGCTAATCCCGCGTTGACCCGGGCTTTGACCCACTACGGGGCCCACTGTCAGTGGCTGTGGGGGGTGTTTAGGCGTCATTAGTGTTAATTAGGCGTGCCACATCGGCAGTCGCCGGAGTTCGGCCGGCGACGACCAAAACTGCAGCGGGAGCTCGCCGGAGTGGCGCTGCGAGGGGTTTTGGGCCAAGCCAAGGGCACCAGAGGGTTGCCCTTGCTTGCGCGCATCCAAAGGAGGCATGCGGGAGGCGCGGGGTGGCCGGAGCTCGCCGGAGTGGGGGCCGCGGCGGCTGCCGGAGCTCGGGTTTGGGTGGAGCGAGGTTACGGGGCGCTAGGGGGCTGGCTGAGGGGCTATGCGGACTCCTGGGGCAGCTAGGAGCACGCTAGGCTCGTCGGACTGGCCGCAGCAGCACGTCAGTGCCATGCCCGGCGTCCATGGCGGACGGCGGCGCTCGGGAATGTGGCCGGGGTGCTACGGCACGGGAACGAACAAAATGGAGGAGGGGAAACGGAGTGGAGCTCACAGGGGTTGCGACGGTGGCCTCGGGGAGCTCGGGGAGGCACCGGAGCCGACGAATTTGACGAAGATGGCCGGCGGGTCCGAGGTAGAAGACGACGTCGATGGCGGCGATGCGGCACGTCCGGGGCCTCGTGGCTCGTTGAGGAGGTAGAGGGAGGACCCGCGGAGCTTCCTGGGGCGTCGGTGAGGCTAGGGGTGGCCGGTGGCCATGGGTACGGCGACGATGGCGGCGAGCTCCGCTCGGTGGTGTGCGCGAGAGGGAAACAGAGGAGGGAATGGGGTCCAGGG
>NW_021300470.1:0-1437 GCF_002162155.2 Triticum dicoccoides
AACCCTGTTCACATCGTTTGGGGCTGTGAGCGAAACTCCGGCCGGATCTCCTCATGGATGGAACCCGAATAGGCGATAAACCTGGACTAGAGACTCGAGTGTTTAGGCAGGCCGTGGCCGACACCCACGTTGGGCTTCCGCTTGAAGGTTGCCGAGTACATGTCGTGTAAACGGCGGTAAGTGGTGAGAGCGTGTGTGAAGAAGTACACCCCTGCAGGGTTAATATGATCTATTCGAATAGCCGTGTCCGCGGAAAAGGACTTCTGGGTTGCTTATATCAGTTCATAGACAAGTGAAAGTGGATACTCTAAAATACGCAAGATAAGCGTGAGTGCTATGGATGGCGTTCTCGTAGGGAGACGGGAGCAGATCCATAGTGGTGTATTGATATGGTGAATATGTGGACTCGTGTGCGCCACCTCAAAAGAGTCGCTTGCAGTCGTAGTTCAGGATAGCCACCGAGTCAAAGCTGGCTTGCTGCAGTCAAACTCCACCATCCCCTTTGTTGAAAATGATGCATATGTAGTTAGTTCTGATGTAAGTCTTGCTGGGTACATTTGTACTCACGTTTGCCTATTTTATGTTTTTGCAGAGAGACTTCAGTCTCACTAGTAGTTCCACGTGGACTTCGACGTTTAGCTTGATACCTCAGCTACGATCTTGTGCCCTCGGCAGGATCTGATAGATAGTCAGGCTTCTCAGCCTTTTTCATTTATAGATGTCTGTACTCAGACATGATAGCTTCCTCTTGTGCTTTGACTTGTATGCTCTGATTGTTGGGTCATGAGACCCTTGATTGTAATATCGCACTCCTCGGAGCCTATTGAATAAATTACTTGAGTCATAGAGTCATGTTGTGATGCCATGTTGTATTTGCACATATCGAGCATATTGTGTGTATGTTATTGAAATGCTTGGTATGTGTGGGATCTGACCATCTAGTTGTTTATCTTT
Organism: Triticum dicoccoides; assembly: GCF_002162155.2. Classification (NCBI taxonomy): domain Eukaryota; kingdom Viridiplantae; phylum Streptophyta; class Magnoliopsida; order Poales; family Poaceae; genus Triticum; species Triticum dicoccoides. The sequence goes on from NW_021300470.1 coordinate 955, forward strand.
AGTAGCCTCTCTTACGGGGAAATGTCTCCTAGTGTTTCCACCGAGCCATGGTAGCTTGCTACTGCTCCGGAACACTTAGGCTGGCCGGCATGTGTCCTTCTTCGTTCCTGTGTCTGTCCCTTCGGGGAAATGTCACGCGATGAATACCGGAGTCCTGTTAGCCCGCTACAGCCCGGTTCACCGGAGTCCTGCTAGCCCAGTGCTACAGCCTGGATTCACTCGCTGATGACCGACACGTTCGATGCTGGGTCATGGATGCCTGTCCCTGTAAGTTTGTGCCGCTTTGGGTTTACGACTAGCCATGTCAGCCCGGACTCCTTATCATATGGATGCTAGCGACACTGTCATATACGTGTGCCAAAAGGCGCAAACGGTCCCGGGCAAAGGTAAGGCGACACCCGTGGGAATACCGTGCGTGAGGCCGCAAAGTGATATGAGGTGTTACATGCTAGATCGATGTGGCATCGAGTCGGGGTCCTGACA
>NW_021300471.1:0-3024 GCF_002162155.2 Triticum dicoccoides
TTGCGGGATTCTCGGGAGATGAACTACGATAGCAAGCTCCAAAACATGAGCTGGTTCTGCTACAAACATGTGAACACGTTGTCCCAGACAAGCATGACCACGTGGTAGTCTTATAATAAAACACTACCGAGTTCAGGAGGGGGAACCATCAACGAGGGTATCGAAGTTCTTTCATAAGTCCGGATTAGCTCTTATGAAGGAACTCCTTCTCCTTGAACAAATCAATCAGTGGCTTGGTGTGCTAGGGATACATATAGATTGAAGGTTGCAAGTCTTCAAACCACAGCATTCTTCGCACGTGTGCATGACTGATTTGGAATGATTCCAAAGAAAGCAACATTGACTTTCTCGAATCCACGGCGGCAACTTGCATCAGATGCACATGAATTAAAGGAAGTCACTACCTTCATCCAAACATATGATTCATGAGCTAGCATGAACAAATGCTTTCAAAAGTTTCCAACACTAGCTTAATGTTCAGCAAAATTATGGAGAAGACAAGGATGTTGTCAATGGGCTCAACAACAATTCATCTAGGTTTCCTTTTAAAAGGAATTCCATAGTTAAGTGAACACGGTGATAGCATTGGTCAGACCCAAAGGATATAATGGTGTATGCTCGAGGGATCAACCACGAGTAAGACAACATTACGAACATCGTTGGTTCCGACTTGATTTGACGATAGCCCACACTCAAATCAAAGGATTGATAAAACAATAGGTCCAGCAACTGATCACAAGGACCAATCGATGAAGATATCATCTTTCTTCAACACACACTACATAAGAATATCCCTTTGGAACGAACTAAGTCAGGCAAGCTTTTATCTTCCAACCCTCCAAGTTGTCGTTTAGCTTAACCAACTAGCTCAGGGATATCTAACACCGATTCTTGGAGAGAAGGTGGTTCACAAGAAACCAACTTGATCACGAACTCAACATAGCGGTCAGGTGACAACCCGGTAACACCTCCAAGAAGATATTTGGAAAGTCACGAACCACCGGTATGTTACTAAGCTCGAGAACAATCTTGCTTTTGAGGGCAAGACGATATGATCAAATGAGTGAGGACTTGACAAGATCCTAACTCATCAATCGAAGGGTGCACCGAAATAAGGACTAGGTAGCACGATCAGTCTTAGAAGGATGATTCGAAAACCAACATACTAAGAATGAAATTATTATCCTTTAACTACCAAGCAACGAGGTTGCTAGGAGTATTGATTTCACACATCACAATTCATTTGTCGGTATTCCGGTTGCATCAACACGGAACCGAGGAATGAAAAAGGATGGCGAGAAGTATCACTATGTCAAGAATTCACAAAAGGTGGTGCAATTCTCATGAAATTCCTGTCATAAAGAAGGTAATACTTCAGGGTAGAGCAGACCAGAAGCTGGATTGGCATTTGATCTGCGGAATACAACTACTTTGACCCAATCCTAGATATGGATGAGGTACTGGAGTTTGTTTCTCCTAGTCATTCCGGAATAGAATGGCTTGACAGACCACAAGAGTCATAGGCATCGATGAACGAACTCACGCATACTCTTGACTATCAATTGATAGACGAGGGTCAGAATGCAACTAAAGAGGGACAACTCAAAGGACATATTCTGAGTTGCGGATGCATAGATTAGTATGTCAAGCAGAGCTCAACATGTTTCTTCCGGATAACCTATGCGGAAAGGTTGAACTGGCAGAGTCACAATATATAATGGAGAACTCATCAAGAGCATTCTGGTTGTGATCATTCAGTCCAACGAGGAACTTCTGCCATAAGTAGTTCATGGTATTTGGAAGAAGAAGATACCACGGACTCCAAGGGCTATCACAAAGGTTACTAATATACTAAAGGAACTAGCAACACTATCAACATGATGTAAAGTAGGGTGAATATCGGGTTTAAGAACCCAGGAATAGAATACCTACTACTAAGTAGCATCACGGGATGCTTTCGAGAATGATAGCCAGAATCATCACACTGGGAACACAAGGCACGACTGGATTACTAGGTGATCCCCTAAGACACCTAGGGTCATAATAATATCTCCAACATATATGTCAAGGTAACAGAGTACCTCAACTTACTGACTAGTGTGGTTAATCTGGCCCATGGGTACATTGAAACGGGAAGAAAGGATTTGCAATTGCATCAGACTATTTAGAAACCTGGGATGACTCGGACAGCATAACGGCTATAATTGCTCAAAAAGATTTGAGACAATCACAAAAATGGTGGCATAACCACTCAGAAGCACAATATCAAGGTTCCGAGATCAACAATTAACATACGGAAGTAGTAGGAACTGAACTGAGACTTAAATCCAACAATCTTATAAGTCTACTGATTAGTAACACGTGATCCTAATAGAAAGAAGAGATAGCTTAGTTCTTAATCCTCGCAGGAAAGATAAGATGACTCAGATCAGAAGGGCATGAGGTATAAGGAGTAAAAAGAGCCTTACGTTCCATCCCACAATCAATTCCCTTATATAACTAAAGAATTTCTAGACTCAACTTCGACCAGTTTGGCTTGGTAATCCTACAGGCAGTCTAGCTCTGATACCAACGCTGTCAGGACCCCGACTCGATGTCACATCGATCTAGCCGGTAACACCTCATATCACTTTGCGGCCTCACGCACGGTATCCCCACGGGTGTCGCCTTACCTTTGCCCGGGACCGTTTGCGCATTTTGGCTCACGTATATGATAGTGTCGCTAGCATCCATATGATAAAGAGCCCGGGCTGACATGACTAGTCGTAAACCCAAAGTGGCACAGACTTACAGGGACAGGCATCCATGACCCAGCTTCGAACGTGTCGGTCATCAGCAAGTGGGTCCGGGCTGTAGCACTGGGCTAGCAGGACTCCGGTAAACCGGGCTGTAGCGGGCTAACAGGACTCCGGTACTCAAAGCGTGACATTTCCCCGAAGGGACAGACACAGGAACGAAGAAGGACACATGCCGGCCAGCCTAAGTGTTCCAGAGCAGTAGCGAGCTACCATGGCTCGGTGGAAA
>NW_021300472.1:0-912 GCF_002162155.2 Triticum dicoccoides
GTACTATGGAGAGAGCAACAGATTTGTTGGAAATCATACATACCGATGTATGTGGCCCGATGAATATTGAGGCTCGTGGCGGATATCGTTATTTTCTCACCTTCACAGATGATTTAAGCAGATATGGGTATATTTACTTAATGAAACATAAGTCTGAAACATTTGAAAAGTTCAAAGAATTTTAGAGTGAAGTTGAAAATCATCGTAACAAGAAAATAAAGTTTCTACGATCTGATCGTGGAGGAGAATATTTGAGTTACGAGTTTGGTGTACATTTGAAAAACTGTGGAATAGTTTCGCAACTCACGCCACCCGGAACACCACAGCGTAATGGTGTGTCCGAACGTCGTAATCGTACTTTACTAGATATGGTGCGATGTATGATGTCTCTTACTGATTTACCGCTATCATTTTGGGGATATGCTTTAGAGACGGCCGCATTCACGTTAAATAGGGCACCATCAAAATCCGTTAAGACGACGCCTTATGAACTGTGGTTTGGCAAGAAACCAAAGTTGTCGTTTCTTAAAGTTTGGGGCTGCGATGCTTATGTGAAAAAGCTTCAACCTGATAAGCTCGAACCCAAATCGGAGAAATGTGTCTTCATAGGATACCCAAAGGAAACTGTTGGGTACACCTTCTATCACAGATCCGAAGGCAAAACATTCGTTGCTAAGAATGGATCATTTCTAGAGAAGGAGTTTCTCTCGAAAGAAGTGAGTGGGAGGAAAGTAGAACTTGACGAGGTAACTGTACCTGCTCCCTTACTGGAAAGTAGTTCATCACAGAAAACTGTTTCAGTGACACCTACACCAGTTAGTGAGGAAGCCAATGATAATGATCATGAAACTTCAGATCAAGATACTACTGAACCGCGTAGATCAACCAGAGTAAGATCCGCACCAGAGTGGT
>NW_021300473.1:0-1297 GCF_002162155.2 Triticum dicoccoides
GGGATGAATCAGAGGTGTGTGAACATGTCCTACCATTGAGAGCTAAGTGTGTGAACACGATTTGGTAAAGGTAGCGGTGAGAGGCCATGTAGGAGTACATGGTGGGTTGTCTCATTGGAGCCGTCCTCAGGAACTGAGTTCTGTGTTTGTGATCCATGACCAGCTACTACCACGCATTGGAATGCTTAAGTGCCCCTCTCGACTTATTAATCAACTTGATCTCTGTCCAGGAGTTGCAATTAGTTTCTGGTGTTTGTAGGTAGTGTTAGTAGTCTACCAAGTGCCACCCGGTACAGGTGGGCTTGGGACAGACTAGGCACAGTGGCCCGGTGTACCAAGTAGCACCCGGATGGTGGGCTTGGGAACCCTGCTCACATCGTTTGGGGCCGTGAGCGACACCCCGGCCGGATCTCCTTGCGGATGGAACCCGAATAGGCGATAAACCTGGACTAGAGACTTGTTCGGTTAGTCAGGTCGTGGCCGACTCCCTCGCCCGGCTTCCGCTTGAAGGTTGCCGAGGTACATGACGTGTACATGGAGATAAGTGGCGAAAGCGTGTGTGAAGAAGTACACCCCTGCAGGGTTATCATTATCTATTCGAATAGCCGGATTCCTCGGATATGGAAACTTGGACCCCTTGCATAGTTCATAGACAAGTGAAAGTGGATACTCTAAAATACGCAAGATAAGCGTGAGTGCTATGGATGGCGTTCTCGTAGGGAGACGAGAGCGGATCCATAGTGGTGTATTGATATGGTGCATATGTAGTTAGTTCTAATGTAAGTCTTGCTGGGTACATTTGTACTCACGTTGCTTAATTTATGTTTTTGCAGAGAGACTTCAGTCTCGCTAGTAGTTCCGCTTGGACTTCGACGTTTAGCTTGTTACCTCAGCTACGATCTTGTGCCCTCGGCAGGATCTGGTAGATAGTCAGGCTTCTCAGCCTTTTTCATTTATAGTTGTCTGTACTCAGACATGTTAAGCTTCCGTTTGTGCTTTGACTTGTATGCTCTGATTGTTGGGTCATGAGACCCATGTTTGTAATATCTCGCTCCTCGGAGCCTATTGATTAAATACTTGAGTCGTAGAGTCATGTTGTGATGCCATGTTGTGTTTGCACATATCGAGCATATTGTGTGTATGTTATTGAAATGCTTGGTATGTGTGGGATCTGACTATCTAGTTGTTTATCCTTAGTAGCCTCTCTTACCGGGAAATGACTCCTAGTGTTTCCACTGAGCCATGGTAGCTTGCTACTGCTCCGGAACACTTAGGCTGGCCGGCATGTGTCCTTCTT
>NW_021300474.1:0-1712 GCF_002162155.2 Triticum dicoccoides
GCAGAATGCATCTAAGTCAGTGGAGTCTAGAGGATATTGGGATGACACCCCATCACCACCACCACCACAGAAGCCACCACCGTAGGGACGACCTCATCATCATTGTTGCTATGACGAGTAGACGAGTTCTCCTTATTGTTGGAGATGTCGTCCCAATTCACGTCATCCTCCTTGGACTCTAACCACGCTTGGTTCTCAGTGATGAGCTCTGGATTATTCACAATGAGCTCAACCATATATGCCTTATTGATGCGCTCGGCCACAACATGGTTCATAGCCTTGCGATTCTCCATCTCCTTGATGCACGAGAGCACCCTAGCACAAGGCTCGATGTAGTTTGGGGCACGACCGTCGAGGGGAAATTTAGCTTCGACCGACAACCATAGTAGTGTATCACCGCAACGTCGTACGCGCGCAACACATGCTCTGCTGTCGCGAGTGTGTTGAGACACCGCTTCTCCCGCGTGTCCGGATTCCAGATCTCCGCCTCCCAAGTACCCCAAGGCCGATGTTGCATGCGGGAGTGGCTGCGATATGAACCTTGGAGGCGAGCGCTTGGGGTGCATGCATCTTTAATGAGGCTGCACATTCTCGTTTCTGGGTGAAACATGGCTCGCGGTAGTCCTCTTCATCAAAGATCTCGTGGCGCCGATGGTAGCCCAATTTGTTGATTTATGCAGCGAGCGGCGATCGAATCGGAGTGAGGCAAGGGCTGCTGGGTGCCGGAGAGGGTGCGCGTTGGCCGTCGGATGCAAAGATGGCGGCGTCGACCTCGATGCAGCTGAGCAGGGGAGAGAGGCGGACGCACATAGGAGGAGTTTATTTTTGCTAAGAACTCCTTTTGGCCGCTCAATATCAAGAGGTGGCAGCCCATAGGACATCCAGCCGGTTCATAGGGCAACACGAGATTTAGAGTGCATCCAATGGCCTGGAATATTCCAAAAGCAAGATCGGATGGCTCAGGAGTCTAGGGGCACGAAAGGTCTTCTGGGATGTGCATATAGCTATGAAGTCATAAATATATAGTTTCTCTCTCATTAATAAACTACTCAACTAGTCAAGGTTTGGACGAGAGCATATGCCAGACTTTGTTTTCAACTTTCGTTGCTAGCGATTTCGCTGCACCAGTTGGTTAATGGAAACTTATTTCCAGTATGGACTGACTTGATACTCTCATGGTCTAAGAAATCATACCTACGTTAACTCCTATGTTATGGACTATAGACTTCAGACGACATAATCTGTATGTATAACAAACAACTTGGGTCAATTCAACACGAGTGTTGTTCCAACATCGTTCTCTGAAATGTTGCGGGCATTATGATCATGCCCATGATTAGGAAAATTGAATCATCAGTCAACACTTGAAGCTAGTCCTAGAGGCAAGACCAGGAATCACATATTCGAGAACCATAGCAGTTATAAAGTAGAATATACACATCAATCAGAAAACCTGGGAATAAATAACAGCACAATTATTATTGCCTCTAGGGCACATTTGTAACAGTCTCTTGCACTAGAGTTAATAATGTAGTCAAAGCTAATGTCATTTATACCAATGGCAAATCGTTGTAAAATATGCTTCGGTTGTCGTATAGACTTTGTTGTATGGATGTGCCAAATTCAATTCTGTGTGTCTCTTTGCATATCTGTGTATCTTGATGCAATCGCAAAAATTTATAATGTATGTACAACTGGCTTTGTATATATTG
>NW_021300475.1:0-1698 GCF_002162155.2 Triticum dicoccoides
GCTTTACTCAATATTCGGAGTTACTTGACACCGCTGGTTGCCGATCACCGCCTGCTGCATGGTAAGAACTTGTAAGACATTGATATTTGCTTTACTGTGAGCGTTTTACCACCACATCCTAATAGTTATAGGAACATTATTTTTGGGTTTTGTTTCTTGTTCTACTAATCATGACAGGATCCAGAGTCAATTCATGGGCTTTGTCGATCGCAGGAGACGTGCCACCACCTTTGCAAATACCACAATCGTCACGAGAGGTGCACAAACATCCAAATGCACATGATCAGGTTAATGTATCTATACCACCATTTAATGGCCGTTTTAAACCTGCTTTATATATTGAATGGGAGTTCGACATAAAAAATATATTTGCTTCCCATAATTTCGATGAACATAAAAAGGTTAAGGTTGCGGTTGGTTCTTTCACTGGTTATGCTTTGGTTTGGTGGAGTGAATATTGTCGGTTACACCCTGATTATATACCTACTACTTGGGATGATTTGAAACTTGCCATGCGACATACTTTCGTCCCTGCTTATTATACTCGTGACATGATTAAGAAGTTGCAACACTTAAAACAAGGTAGTGAAACTGTAACAAAATATTATGATGATTTACAAACTACCTTGTAGCATTCCTCTTTAGAAGAAAGTGAAGATGATTTTATGGATAGATTTTGGGGAGGATTAAACCGTGATATTCAAGAGATACTAATTCATGAAGAGTGTTATCCTATGGACCATTTGTTTCATCTTGCTTGCAAAGCTGAACAGGAAATAAAACGACGTGTTGGCCACCAGGAGAACAAGCGCACGGTGCACATTCCAAGAGTTGATATGATTGTTCCTTCAACTACTAGGCATACTATGACAACCACATCCGTTGTTGTCAGGACTACATCACCTCCACCATGTGACACATCGCCCCCGAGAGTGGCTACATCATCTGAGTTGATCATAAGAGGTAATGACAAAGGTACCGATCTTCCATCTCTACATGAGAATGATGAATGCCTTGTCAATTTGAATGCACCATCTGATGAGCTACCCACTACTTTGATCACACCACCTATTTTAGAGGACTATGTTGATAATTTGACTTTGCCATGTGATCAAACAACTGAAATAACAACAATTTTGAGTGCACCCATTGAATTAACTATTGATGCAAAAGAACCAATGTTTAATCATTTTGATATGACCTCTAATCTTGGTGATGATTCTGTGTTGAATGACTTATTGCATGTTTGCTTATTTAAGCATGTTGTAGCATGTAAATTTGATGCAAGTAAGGTTTATTCACCAATGTTGAGATGGTTTAATGATGAACATTGTCAATCTTTTGAAATGAATAAGAGCTTCACTTATATGTGCAAACTGAGTTGCAATATTTTCATGCCTTCTACTTCTTGTGCTAATTTTTTGGCTTTAGATTTTATGAACTATGCAAGTTACTCATCTATTCATGTGTCATATATGCAAAAATCAAGGAAAGTAAAAATGGATGACATATACATATACAACATGTACACCTTGTCTCTTTTGTTAGCCACATTTCAGATTAAGCAACGCCGAGGACGGCTTTATTTTCAAGAAGGGGAGGATGATGAGGACATGACTACCTTGGATATGACCAAAAATATTGCATATATGCATATTTGTCAGGTGATTTCTAGTGCAAACTATTCAATAATCTATT
>NW_021300476.1:0-1049 GCF_002162155.2 Triticum dicoccoides
CGTTGGGTTCCACCATATTATCAACGTGAATTGCTTCAAAAATTGCAGCGTTTAAGACAAGGAAAAAATTCTGTAGAAGAATATTATCAGGAATTACAAACTGGCATGATTCGATGTGGTATTGTTGAGGAGAATGAAGCTATGCTTGCACGTTTTCTGGGTGGATTAAATAGAGAGATTCAGACCATTCTAGACTATAAGGAGTATACTAATATCACTCGTTTATTCCATCTTGCTTGTAAAGCTGAACGTGAAGTGCAGGATCGACAAGCATTGGCGCGAACTAACTTTTCTGCAGGCCGACCTTCATCATGGACACCGCGTGCATCTTCTACTTCAACTGCACCAGCACCTCAATCAGGTGCCTCCTACAGCCGTGATACAAGAAAACAGGAACAACCACCATTATCTGCCAAGAGCGCACCTGCCGGGCCTGCACAGAGTTCTTCTTCCAGGGCATCAACAAGGCACACAAGTGATATTATTTGTCGTCGTTGTAAGGGAGGATATCATTATGCGAGAGAATGCAAATCTCCGCGTGTGATGATTGCTACCGAGGATGGTGGATATGAGTCCGCTAGTGACTATGATGAGGAGACATTGGCTCTTATTACACGTGAAGAACATGGTGGAGATGATTCTGATCATGAGACGCAATACATGGCTCCTGAAGACGCTGACAGGTATGAATGTTTAGTTGCTCAACGTGTTTTGAGTGTGCAGGTCACACAAGCTGAGCAAAATCAGAGGCACAATTTGTTCCATACCAAGGGAGTTGTGAAGGAACGTTCTGTGCGCGTCATAATAGACGGAGGGAGCTGCAACAACTTGGCTAGCATGGAGATGGTGGAGAAGCTTTCTCTCACCACAAGACCACATCCACATCCTTACTACATCCAATGGTTCAACAACAGCGGCAAGGTTAAGGTAACACGTACTGTTCGTGTGCATTTTAGTATCTCTACATATGATGATTATGTTGATTGTGATGTGGTACCTATGCAAGCATGTTCCTTATTACTTGGTAGACCATGGCAATTTGATAAAAA
>NW_021300477.1:0-1545 GCF_002162155.2 Triticum dicoccoides
TCAGCGGAAGCAACAATATCTGAGTACAGACATAAGTTAAACAAGTTTGCCTTAAGAAGGCTAGCACAAACTGGGATACAGATCGAAAGAGGCGCAGGCCTCCTGCCTGGGATCCTCCTAACTACTCCTGGTCGTCGTCAGCGGGCTGCACGTAGTAGCAGGCACCTCCGGTGTAGTAAGGGTCGTCGTCGACGGTGGCGTCTGGCTCCTGGACTCCAGCATCTGGTTGCGACAACCAGAAAGAAAGGAAAGGGGGAAAAAGGGGGGAGAAAGCAACCGTGAGTACTCATCCAAAGTACTCGCAAGCAAGGAACTACACTACATATGCATGGGTATATGTGTAAGGAGGCCATATCGGTGGACTGAACTGCAGAATGCCAGAATAAGAGGGGGATAGCTAGTCCTATCGAAGACTACGCTTCTGGCAGCCTCCGTCTCGCAGCACGTAGAAGAGAGTAGATTGAAGTCCTCCAAGTAGCATGTCCAAGTAGCATCTCCAAGTAGCATCTCCAGTAGCATCGCATAGCATAATCCTACCCGGCGATCCCCTCCTCATATCCCTGAGGGAGAGCGACCACCGGTTGTATCTGGCACTTGGAAGGGTGTGTTTTATTAAGTATCCGGTTCTAGTTGTCATAAGGTCAAGGTACAACTCCAAGTCGTCCTGTTACCGAAGATCACGGCTATTCGAATAGATTAACTTCCCTGCAGTGGTGCACCACATAACCCAACACGCTCGATCCCATTTGGCCGGACACACTTTCCTGGGTCATGCCCGGCCTCGGAAGATCAACACGTCGCAGCCCCACCTAGGCACAACAGAGAGGTCAGCACGCCGGTCTAAATCCTATGCGCGCAGGGGTCTGGGCCCATCGCCCACTGCACACCTGCACGTTGCGTACGTGGCCGGTGAGCAGACCTAGCAACCTCCATTACAAAGGAAGTTGCGTTAACGCAGTCCAACCCGGCGCGCGCCACTCAGTCGCTGACGTCAAGAAGGCTTCGGCTGATACCACGGCGCCGGGATACCCATAACTACTCCCGCGTAGATGGTTAGTGCGTATAGGCCAGTAGCCAGACTCAGATCAAATACCAAGATCTCGTTAAGCGTGTTAAGTATCCGCGAATGCCGAACAAGGCCAGGCCCACCTGTCTCCTAGGTGGTCTCAACCTGCCCTGTCGCTCCGCCACCAAGTAACAGTCAGGGGCCGTCGGGAACCCAGGCCCACCTCTACCGGGATGGAGCCACCTGCCCCTTCAGCCCCCAACTCCGAACAGTATCACAGGTAATGTAACAGTGTAAAGTATATAGTATATGCCCGTGATCACCTCCCGAAGTGATCACAGCCCAGTAGTATAGCATGGCAGACGGACAAGAGTGTAGGGCCACTGATGGAACACTAGCATCCTATACTAAGCATTTAGGATTGCGGGTAAGGTATCAATGACTGTAGCAGCAATGACATGCTATGCATCAGAATAGGATTAACGGAAAGCAGTAACATGCTACACTACTCTAATGCAAGCAGTATAGAGAAGAGTAGG
>NW_021300478.1:0-1300 GCF_002162155.2 Triticum dicoccoides
ACATGTTTTCTACCCTTATCTCCAGCAAGTTTATATTTGGCATTCATACGCTCAATGTTTTCCTTAGTTAACTCATGCATTTTTAAAATCAATTCAGCACGTTGTTTAGCATCAAAATTAACCTTCTCCGAAGATGGAAGAGGCAACAAATCAATAGGTGCACGAGGTAGGAAACCATACACAACTTCAAAAGGGCACATCTTAGTAGTAGAATGCAATGAATGATTATAAGCAAATTCAATATGAGGCAAGCATTCCTCCCACATTTTCTTATTACTCTTCAAAACAGCCCTAAGCATAGTAGACAACGTTCTATTGACTACTTCAGTTTGTCCATCAGTTTGGGGGTGACAAGTAGTACTAAAAAGCAGTTTAGTCCCCAACTTAGCCCATAAACATCTCCAAAAGTGGCTAAGAAATTTAGTATCACGATCTCAAACAATAGTATTTGGCACACCATGCAAGCGAATAATTTCACGAAAGAACAAATCGGCAACATTAACAGCATCATCGCTTTTATGACATGGTATAAAGTGTGCCATTTTCGAGAATCGATCCATGACAACAAATATGCTATCCCTCCCCTTCTTTGTTCGAGGTAAACCTAAAACAAAGTCCATAGATATATCCTCCCAAGGAACACTAGGTACAGGTAACGGCATATATAAACCATGAGGATTGACTCGTGACTTAGCTTTTTGACATGTAGTGCAGCGAGCAATAAAACGCTCAACATCCCGTCTCATCTTTGGCCAAAAGAAATGTGTAGCAAGTACGTCCTCCGTCTTCTTCACGCCAAAGTGTCCCATTAATCCTCCTCCATGCGCCTCCTGCAACAACAAAAGACGAACGGAGCTAGCTGGAATGCATAGCTTGTTAGCACGAAACACAAATCCATCGTTAACGACGAACTTGTTCCACATTCTTCCTTCTTTACAATTTTGCATTACATCTTTAAAATCAGCATTATGCACATATTGATCTTTGATGGTCTCCAAACCAAATATTTTGAAGTCAAGTTGTGAAAGCATAGTATAGCGGCGAGACAATGCATCAGCAATAACATTTTCTTTTCCCTTCTTGTGTTTAATGACATAAGGAAAAGTCTCAATGAATTCAACCCATTTAGCATGTCTACGATTCAGTTTAGCTTGTGATAGAGGCAAAGGTGTCCCGTCTTTCGATGAGATGATGGATATCGCTTTGGTGGAAGTCGACTTTGACGATCCGACTACGAACGTGCGAGGACGTCGCGCCTTAGCAATCGCTAAACCAACTCCGAGAGGTTATTGACCACGCC
>NW_021300479.1:0-1318 GCF_002162155.2 Triticum dicoccoides
TAAGTCACGACTCAATCCTCATGGTTTATATATGCCTTTGCCTGTACCTAGTGTTCCTTGGGAGGATATATCTATGGACTTTGTTTTAGGTTTACCTCGAACAAAGAAGGGGAGGGATAGCATATTTGTTGTCGTGGATAGATTCTCGAAAATGGCACACTTTATACCATGTCATAAAAGCGATGATGCTGTTAATGTTGCTGATTTGTTCTTTCGTGAAATTATTTGCTTGCATGGTGTGCCAAATACTATTGTTTCAGATCGTGATACTAAATTTCTTAGCCACTTTTGGAGATGTTTATGGGCTAAGTTGGGGACTAAACTGCTTTTTAGTACTACTTGTCACCCCCAAACTGATGGACAAACTGAAGTAGTCAATAGAACGTTGTCTACTATGCTTAGGGCTGTTTTGAAGAGTAATAAGAAAATGTGGGAGGAATGCTTGCCTCATATTGAATTTGCTTATAATCGTTCATTGCATTCTACTACTAAGATGTGCCCTTTTGATGTTGTGTATGGTTTCCTACCTCGTGCACCTATTGATTTGTTGCCTCTTCCATCTTCGGAGAAGGTTAATTTTGATGCTAAACAACGTGCTGAATTGATTTTAAAAATGCATGAGTTAACTAAGGAAAACATTGAGCGTATGAATGCTAAATATAAACTTGCTAGAGATAAGGGTAGAAAACATGTTGTGTTTGCACCTGGAGATCTTGTTTGGTTACATTTGCGTAAGGATAGATTTCTTGATTTGCGCAAATCAAAGCTAATGCCACGTGCTGATGGTCCCTTTAAGGTGTTAGAGAAAATAAATGATAATGCATATAAACTTGAGCTGCCTGCAGATTTTGGGGTTAGTCCCAGTTTTAACATTGCAGATTTGAAGCCTTATTTGGGTGAGGAAGATGAGTTTCCGTCGAGGACGACTTCATTTCAAGAAGGGGAGGATGATGAGGACATCAATACCATTGTTACACCCACAGCCCCTACTGCTACATATACGGGACCAATTACTAGAGCTCGCGCACGCCAATTAAATTATCAGGTACTTTCGTTTCTTGGTAATGATTCTAATGTTCATGAGAATATGATGCTGCCTAAATTGGATACATTTGTTTTGCTTACAAATGAAGGGCCTAGCTTGGAGAAGGATGAACATTGGAGCAAGAACAAGCATGGAGATGATGCCATGCGCAAGGGGAACAAGAACGGAGTTACAAGTGATGATTTCAGGACTTTGAAGCCACCATAATGGGTGCATGAAGCCATGGACGAAATATACAAGATGCCACTTCATAAATTTCGTCCCGAGGCTATT
>NW_021300480.1:0-1399 GCF_002162155.2 Triticum dicoccoides
TGTTTTCTACCCTTATCTCCAGCAAGTTTATATTTAGCATTCATGCGCTCAATGTTTTCCTTAGTTAACTCATGCATTTTTAAAATCAATTCAGCACGTTGTTTAGCATCAAAATTAACCTTCTCCGAAGATGGAAGAGGCAACAAATCAATAGGTGCACGAGGTAGGAAACCATACACAACTTCAAAAGGGCACATCTTAGTAGTAGAATGCAATGAACGATTATAAGCAAATTCAATATGAGGCAAGCATTCCTCCCACATTTTCTTATTATTCTTCAAAACAGCCCTAAGCATAGTAGACAACGTTCTATTGACTACTTCAGTTTGTCCATCAGTTTGGGGGTGACAAGTAGTACTAAAAAGCAGTTTAGTCCCCAACTTAGCCCATAAACATCTCCAAAAGTGGCTAAGAAATTTAGTATCACGATCTGAAACAATAGTATTTGGCACACCATGCAAGCGACTAATTTCACGAAAGAACAAATCAGCAACATTAACAGCATCATCGCTTTTATGACATGGTATAAAGTGTGCCATTTTCGAGAATCTATCCACGACAACAAATATGCTATCCCTCCCCTTCTTTGTTCGAGGTAAACCTAAAACAAAGTCCATAGATATATCCTCCCAAGGAACACTAGGTACAGGCAAAGGCATATATAAACCATGAGGATTGAGTCGTGACTTAGCTTTTTGACATGTAGTGCGGCGAGCAATAAAACGCTCAACATCCCGTCTCATCTTTGGCCAAAAGAAATGTGTAGCAAGTACGTCCTCCGTCTTCTTCACGCCAAAGTGTCCCATTAATCCTCCTCCATGCGCCTCCTGCAACAACAAAAGACGAATGGAGCTAGCTGGAATGCATAGCTTGTTAGCACGAAACACAAATCCATCGTTAACAACAAACTTGTTCCACATTCTTCCTTCTTTACAATTCTGCATTACATTTTTAAAATCAGCATCATGCACATATTGATCTTTGATGGTCTCCAAACCAAATATTTTGAAGTCAAGTTGTGAAAGCATAGTATAGCGACGAGACAATGCATCAGCAATAACATTTTATTTTCCCTTCTTGTGTTTAATGACATAAGGGAAAGTCTCAATGAATTCAACCCATTTAGCATGTCTACGATTCAGTTTAGCTTGACTTTTAATATGTTTCAAAGATTCATGATCAGAATGTATAACAAATTCTTTGGGCCATAAATAATGTTGCCATGTTTCTAAAGTCCGAACAAGAGCATATAATTCTTTATCATAAGTAGAATAATTCAGACTAGGCCCACTCAATTTTTCAGAAAAGTATGCAACAGGTTTGCCATCTTGTAATAACACACCTCCTAATCCAATTCCACTAGCATCACATTCAAGCTCAAAAGTCTTATTAAAATCAG
>NW_021300481.1:0-856 GCF_002162155.2 Triticum dicoccoides
CTCACCAAACATACCTTCGGTCTCCTCCTTTGCCTTTGTCAGCTTCTCCTGAACCAGCTTCAAGCTCAGCTCGACTTGAGTATGTTTTTGTTCCAGCTCTGAGTAGCGAGCCACAAGATCACAAGAGTTCTGCGAAGAACCAATCGACTAAATGTCAAATATAAATCACTTCCGAGTGAAAAAGGGATAAGCACACGTTTCTAAGACTACAGCCAAATACAAGCATTCGACCGTAGTCTCGGGGACTACACCCAGTGGGTGCACTCAGCGTGCCCCCACTAATCCTGTTGAAGACAAAGTCGACCAGTCGACCTCAAAAAAAAAAAGTGTGCGAGATGCATTCTCTAAGACTGTGATCAACTACAAGCAGTCGACCACAGTCTCGGGGACTACACCCAGTGGGTGCACTCAGCGTGCCCCCACCGGTTTGTGAAGTCCAG
The DNA here is from genome assembly GCF_002162155.2 of Triticum dicoccoides. Lineage (NCBI taxonomy): Eukaryota > Viridiplantae > Streptophyta > Magnoliopsida > Poales > Poaceae > Triticum > Triticum dicoccoides. Next base: position 441 of record NW_021300481.1, read on the forward strand.
TCGACCAGTCGACCAGTCGACTGACAGAAAGATTGACATTATAAAGCCTAAGGCCGACTGCCAGCAGTCGACCTTAGCCTTGGGGACTACACCCAGTGGGTGCACTCAGCGTGCCCCCACCGGTTTGTGAAGTCCAGTCGACCAGTCGACTGACAGAAAGATTGACATCATAAAGCCTAAGGCCGACTGCCAGCAGTCGACCTTAGCCTTGGGGACTACACCCAGTGGGTGCACTCAGCGTGCCCCCACCGGTTTGTGAAGTCCAGTCGACCAGTCGACTGACAGAAAGATTGACATTATAAAGCCTAAGGCCGACTGCCAGCAGTCGACCTTAGCCTTGGGGACTACACCCAGTGGGTGCACTCAGCGTGCCCCCACCGGTTTGTGAAGTCCAGTCGACCAGTCGACTGACAGAA
>NW_021300482.1:0-856 GCF_002162155.2 Triticum dicoccoides
TCCGCCACCTCCAACGACGCAGTAAGCTGTCGCATGCCTACCATTAGAACCAATGCAGCGTCGCATCAAAGCATGCACCCGGCCACAATGCAGCAGCACGATGAAGACAACCAAAAAGCCAACGCTGCATGGCGTGCCGTGCATGGCGTGCTCCTCATTAAGGAACTACTACTGCTTGGGGGGGGGGGGCGACTTCCTATCTGCCGCATTATGCGGCAGAATGTCCAGGCTTGGCATATGGCAGTCCCTCGACTGGGCTGGCCCAGGAAGGCAGCGAACAGTGTAAAACATAAATGATTAGAAACGGAGCGCTTCACCCAGGATTCGAACCGCGACCGCGAGACTATAGACATACCTAGCTAGCCACTACGCCAGACTCTGTACGCTGGTGAAAGTGCAATGCGAGTCCTTTAGACCTATCATATCTAAGGAATCGGATTATTTTTCCTTTTTCCTATCATTTGTTGTAAATTCTGAATATATTATTTGAAAAGTACGAACGTTTTTTACAGAACACAAACTAGTTTTCAAAAAGATTTAGCAATTTTTCGAATTTTTAACCAAATTTGAAAAACAGGAATAACTTTGAAGTTGTGGACAAATATTGAAAAACAGGAACATTAATTAAAATTACGATCAATTTTTTATAAAACTAAAAATGTTCTTAGAAAATGTGAACAATTTTCTGAATAGTGATTTGTTTTAAAAACATAAACATTTTTTGAACTGGTGAACAAATCTTGAAAAAACAGGAACATTTTCTAAATCCCGAACATTTTTTGAATTTAGAGAACAAAATTTTGAAATTGAGAACAAAATTTAAACATAAATATTTTCTAAAAGTACGAACATTTTT
>NW_021300483.1:0-4618 GCF_002162155.2 Triticum dicoccoides
TCCACCATATCTACCTATAGATTGAGTAAGATCCTTCAAGTAAGTTGTCACTATTGCAAGCAATAAAAATTGCTCTCTAAATATGTATGATTTATTAGTGTGGAGAAAATAAGCTTTATATGACCTTGTGATGTGGAAGAAATAGAAGTGATAAACTGCATAATAATGGTCCATATCACAAGTGGCAATATAAAGTGACGTTCTTTTGCATTAAGGTTTTGTGCATCCAACCATAAAAGCGCATGACAACCTCTACTTCCCTCTGCGAAGGGCCTATCTTTTACTTTTATCTTCTACCCTTATACAAGAGTTGTGGTGATCATCACCTTTCCCTTTTTACACTTTTTCCTTTGGCAAGCACTTTGTGTTGGAGCAATCCGGCTATATATATCCACTTGGATGTAGGTTTTCATAAATTATCACTATTGACATTACCCTTGAGGTAAAAGGTTGGGAGGGGAAACTATAAGCCCCTATCTTTCTTTGTGTCCGATTAAAACTTTGAACCCACAAATATCAAATCGGGGATATACCCCGCGGCGTAACCTTGCCGGAAGTATAACCCGGCCGGACTTGGCGATTCACTGGCGACCCGCACTGACCAGAAGGTTTACAAGCAACCTGACTGAACATTATGACTCACTGGTAACATGGTGGACGGGACAGACGGATGACAAGGCCCAAGGCCCAGAAGGTCGGCTTATGTTAATGGTGGGCCGGTTTAAGAGAAAAGGTGTGAGGAATATTTCCCTTACAAGGAGTCAAGACCCACACTTGTATCCGGTTTGTATTAGAAGATAGACTAGTCCTAATCCTAATTGGACTCCACATGTAACCCGCCCCTTCAACATATATAAGGAGGGGCAGGCACTACTAGGAAAACCCTTACCAGTAGCGCTAGTTTTTTTGCTATTAGTAGCGCGGGAAAGCGCACTACTGCTACGGCGCTACATCTATTTTTTAGCAGTAGCGCTTGTTTGGCCCAGCGCTACTGGTATATAAAGCTAGCTGTCGAGCGCTTCCAACCAGCACTACTGGTAATTATCTACAACGCGTGGCACTAGCCAGCGCTACTGTTACTTGAGTGCTACTGGTAATGTTTACCCCCACGCCACTTCTAACTTTTGTAAAAAAAAGATTGCGTTTTGGCTCTATACACAATTAAACAGATCCACCGTTTATACAATAACATGCATATTCATTGAAAGCAAGTGAGTCATCGATGAGCCAAATTTATTAGAAGTCTCGACATGTCTCAAGTATCTCATCATCCTCAATCATGGTCGAACACATGTCTCGAAATAGCGTTACAAGTCATTACAAGTTCTCAACACATGCAACCACATGGTCACATACTCATGTTTCATCATCTATGTAGACTATGATATGACCGCATAGAAGATAAGAGCGATTACGATGATCAAAAGCGGTATTATGTAGTAGTTTTTGCAGCAGCGCTGGTTCTGAATGCCCTGTTGTGCTATGAATCTCATGTAACTAGCTTCGGCTTCCTCTCTGCTATCAAACCCTTTCTGGCTTCCGTCGAAGAAGCCAGAGACTTGGTCCTGACACTGTGGCCACTCATCGTACACACCCGGAACATGCCCTACATACACGGCATACCACTTCCTCGCCATCATTGATCTATATACCTATCAGAGATGCACACACACACACACAGATATATATATATATATATATATATATATATATATATATCATGAAGCGAATTGAACAAAACAGTTATGAAATAGAAGCAACATATATAGTAAACATAGTTAACAAATTTCATCGTACCGAAAGTAATTAACTAGAGCGCGGCACCATACATCTAATAGTTTCATCATACACTGAGACATTCGAAGTTTCATCATACAGAAAGTAACAAGTAACTAAATAGACACATTGTTTTTAAGCAGTGCACTCTTCCCATCTGTCCATATCCGGAAGGGTGTCACCAAGCTTAGTGAAAGTCATCATGTCCTGACGCTGTAGGGTAATGCGGGTTCGGACGTCAGCTCGCGTTATTGGGCCGCCGTAGAACATCCCATTTTCTTCGAGGACATCTTTCACGATGATGGACGCAATTTCCTGCTGGATCCAGTAGAAATCATTTCAAAGTTGATTATCCGGCACGGCTCCAAAGGCTTCGGCCCATCTCTGAGTATGGGTATCGGATGAAGATTTCATGCAAAGTGATTGCACATCCCTTCTGTACTCCATCATTAGATGGATGACGTAGAATCCATCATTCGCACTTCTTGCCGGTTGCTGGATGCAATAGAAGTCAGTCTTGTGGCCGAAACAAAGAGCGGCCTTATTTGTTTTTTGCATTGGATGTAGCCACCCCGCATGCTGAAGCCCAGCATAGCTCTGTCTAGAACATGCTTTACGTGTGTGTAATCTTTCTTCTCTATGTTCTTCGATGGGTCCAAATTTAGAGCGCGGGAGTAACGCGGGTAAAGAACGATGAGAACGGCACGACACACCCCGCTGCGCAAAATACACGATCAAGTTAGCCTCCATGCGTGCAAAGTAACTATTGAAATGCATGTATGTGTTATAGCGCTAACCGCGGATGACTTACCCGGGATGATAAGGTAGGAGAATCGTTTCTTTGTCCTTATTGCTGACCAAGAATTCTTCGATGTACTGACTCGCATATTGACGGTTGGCGTCGTTGATTGACAAGAAGCCCTCATGCATGTAGTATGGATCCGCGACCGCAAGACCGGTGACTTGCTCTCTCCTAACGATGTAGTTCATGTGCAGCGCATACAGGAGGACGAAGGTAAAATCGAGTGTCCTCATTTGAAACATCTAGGAGATGTAATCAAACCTCAGGAAGAAGAGGTCTACGAGGCTTGTGTGGACGTACATCTTGCAACTGCTCGGCACATGAACCGTATAAAGTGGGTATCCTGGATCATCCAAGGCGAGGAGGCTTCTCTCTGTCGAAAGCACATGGTCATGGAGTCTCCTGAGATCCCCTGTTATGGCAGCTTGTGCATTCGCTGGTACCATTGGCTCTCCCGCGACATGGTTTAATGGCGCATGTTTCATCGGTACACTGTCAACCTTGGTCGAAGGCAGCTGGCTGCTAGAACCAACATTGCCAGCTTTATTGGATTTTCTTGCCGTCGGTCTCTTCCTCTGCTTCTTCTTGGTGGGCTGAGGTGCTGGTGGGTCTGTCAGACCCTCCCTGAGCACCACCCCTAGTGTTGTCGGGGTCAGCATTGGACGACTCTGGCTAAGTAGTTGAGCTTGGGTGGAACCAGCATTTGGAGGCGTGTCCTGCAAGGATTGCATGAACAAAGACTTCTTGCACCCCCGAGGATGTTCCGGCTCTGGTACATGCATCTCATATTCATATGGTTGACTCATTGTTACTTCGTTGTCAAAGGCAGTATTGAAATACTGGTCAAGGTCATCGGCCTCCTCCATGTCATGATCCCTATCCTCTTCCATGGGGCAGAAGGCATCATTTGCCGGAACGGTTGGCCCTCCTTCCTTATGTCTCTCAATCTCAGCAAGCAGCACAGACGATGGTTGTACTTGTGTAGGAGGGGTTGTGGTCATACCTTCCTGAGGTCCCGTTGTTGTGCTCCCGACCACCTCGACACGAAGAAGATTTTTCGGCCATAGGATCGGCCAATTTTTGCATTGGTAAAGCTGCGTGGGGGTCTCGTCATCCTCTCCATCGGTTTGTATCGGACGAGGGAGACCCTCGTAGCCTGCTTTCACACTCGCCACGGAGACCCTTAAGGCATTATCAGGCATCTGCCAGCGGTGAAACAATTGATCATTAGGCTTCACTATAGTACCCTTCCCCACATCCACCAACCCGCCCTTCATGTTGTAAAGGAGGGTACACGGAGTGGAGTAAGCCTACAAAGACATATACGTGCAGCGTCAGAGATCCAAAAAGATCCAAAAAGAAGATTAATTAATTAGTTGAGTTGATGAAGGTGTGACACGTATTTACTGTGAGGGCGTCTAGCTCAGCCAATGTCGACGGCCCGACATTCAAGCCAGAGACGGAGCTAGGGCTGCTGTGAGAGCTGGGTGCAGGAGCAGGTGCTGGAGGAGGTGCGGGTGCGGTTGCCATACTAGGTATGGATATGGGTGCGGTGTTCATTGAGTTGCTCCCGGTGAAGCTAGGCATGGGAAAATCACTTGGTGGCGCATTTGGATTTTGTTGCACCCATGTGACCACTGTTGGAATCAAGCTTGTAAAGGCAGCCACCATATCATCTCTACAGGCAGCGATTATCTCAGCTTTTGCTTTCTCCATCGCCCGCTCCACCTTCTCATTGATAGTCACTTGACTGAACTTCTTTCTCTTGCTTTTGGCCTCGGGGTCCTTGTTATAATAGTACTTCCATGTGGCGCCAACCCCGGCGCCGTGCACACGTCCATATTGTGGCTGCTGGCCGGGCGGGTGTCCCATCATTATGTTCATGGCCCGGTTGAAAGGAGTGTCCCACTTGTACTTCGCCGATGACTGAGTCGACTGAGTCGACGAGTCGACGAGTCGCTCTCGACCGCAAGCTTATGTTGGTCTATCTGCAAAATGGACCATGAATCATTTACAAATGCGACTAGAATGTAGTAGACT
>NW_021300484.1:0-969 GCF_002162155.2 Triticum dicoccoides
CGATGTGACCTGTGAGTGTTAATCACATGGCGATGTGAACTAGATTATTGACTCTAGTGCAAGTGGGAGACTGTTGGAAATATGCCCTAGAGGCAATAATAAAAGTATTATTATTATATTTCCTTGTTCATGATAATTGTCTTTTATTCATGCTATAACTGTATTATCCGGAAATCGTAATACACATGTGAATACATAGACCACAATATGTCCCTAGTGAGCCTCTAGTTGACTAGCTCGTTGTGATCAACAGATAGTCATGGTTTCCTGGCTATGGACATTGGATGTCGTTGATAACGGGATCACATCATTAGGAGAATGATGTGATGGACAAGACCCAATCCTAAGACTAGCACAAAAGATCGTGTAGTTCATTTGCTAGAGCTTTGCCAATGTCAAGTATCTCTTCCTTTGACCATGAGAGCGTGTAACTCCTGGATTCCGTAGGAGTGCTTTGGGTGTATCAAACGTCACAACGTAACTGGGTGACTATAAAGGTGCACTACAGGTATCTCCGAAAGTATCTATTGTTTTATGCGGATCGACACTGGGATTTGTCACTCCGTGTAAACGGAGAGGTATCTCTGGGCCCACTCGGTAGGACATCATCATATGCGCAATGTGACCAAGGAGTTGATCACGGGATGATGTGTTACGGAACGAGTAAAGTGACTTGCCGGTAACGAGATTGAACAAGGTATTGGATACCGACGATCGAATCTCGGGCAAGTAACATACCGATAGACAAAGGGAATTGAATACGGGATTGATTAAGTCCTTGACATCGTGGTTCATCCGATGAGATCATCGTGGAACATGTGGGAGCCATCATGGGTATCCAGATCCCGCTGTTGGTTATTGACCGGAGAACGTCTCGGTCATGTCTACATGTCTCCCGAACCCGTAGGGTCTACACACTTAAGGTTCGATGACGCTAGGGTTATAAAGGAAGTTTGTATGTGGTTACCG
>NW_021300485.1:0-1018 GCF_002162155.2 Triticum dicoccoides
GAAGCAACAGAGGATGAATGCAGAGATGGTGGTTCGACAGTGGACACAGGAAGTTTGGCAAAGGGAAAAACATGCTCATCAAACACGACGTCCCGAGATATATAGACACGATTAGTGGGAACATGAAGACATTTGTAACCTTTATGAAGAGAGCTATAGCCAAGAAAAACACACTTCTTAGAACGAAACTCAAGCTTGCGCTTATTATATGGACGAAGATGCGGCCAGCAAGCACACCCAAATACCTTGAAAAAGGTATAATCAGGTTGTTCATTAAGGAGAACCTCAATGGGAGTCTTCATGTTTAAAACACGAGTGGGAGTACGGTTGATGAGAAAGCATGCAGTGGTGAAAGCATCACTCCAAAACCAAAACGGAACAGATGCATGGGCCAAAAGAGTAAGACCAGCTTCAACAATATGACGATGCTTACGTTCGACTGAACCATTCTGCTGATGTGTATGTGGATATGCTAAACGATGAGCTATCCCAAGCGACTGAAAGAAGGAGTTGAGGTTGCGATACTCGCCCCCCAGTCCGACTGGACATGAACAATTTTGTGCTTGAGAAGACGTTCAACATGTTTTTGAAACTGAACAAAAATATCAAACACATCAGATTTGCGTTTAATAAGGTAAAGCCAGGTAAAGCGACTATAAGCATCAACGAAACTGATATAGTAATTATGACCACTGACAGAAGTCTGAGTAGGACCCCATACATCTGAAAACACAAGTTCTAAAGGATGTTTCACCTCACGACTGGACTCCGAAAAAGGAAGTTGATGACTCTTCCCCTGCTGACAAGCATCACACACTGCTACATCTTTATTACTAGACAAACTAGGAAGCTCATGACGACGCAAAATATGACGGACAATAGGTGTGGCCGGGTGACCAAGACGAGCATGCCACTGTGACGGAGAGACCCGAACTCCACTGAAAACACGGGCGACGCCAGGATGCTCCAGACGGTAGAGGCCCTGGCACAACCGCCCACTAAGAAGAATGTCCCTCGT
>NW_021300486.1:0-972 GCF_002162155.2 Triticum dicoccoides
ACATGTTACCCCGGTCTTCGTCCCTTATCCTTGCCCCTCCCAGCTCCACTACAAAGACGATTGTACATTGCTTTGGCCGCTCCCTCTCAACTACGGAGACGAGTTTAACGCGGTTTCCACCCCTCCCTCTCAACCGCACCAGTGCACGCTTGCCGCGCCACAACGCCGACGCTGGACCCGTGAATCGTGAGCACCCAGCTATGCTTACCGCACTCGTGCAAAATAATAAAACACGGTAAATATATTACTTACACGTGCGTTTTGTTTTGCAAGCGGCGCGAAAAAAATTAAAAAGGGAATGCAACACGAGGACTTCCCAGGAGGTCACCCATCCTAGTACTACTCTCGCCCAAGCACGCTTAACTTCGGAGTTTTGATGGGATCCGGTGCTTTAGTGCTGGTATGATCGCATCCGACATGTTACCCCGGTCTTCGTCCCTTATCCTTGCCCCTCCCAGCTCCACTACAAAGACGATTGTACATTGCTTTGGCCGCTCCCTCTCAACTACGGAGACGAGTTTAACGCGGTTTCCACCCCTCCCTCTCAACCGCACCAATGCACGCTTGCCGCGCCACAACGCCGACGCTGGACCCGTGAATCGTGAACACCCAGCTATGACTTAGCGCACTCGTGCAAAATAATAAAACACGGTAAATATATTACTTACACGTGCGTTTTGTTTTGCAAGCGGCGCGAAAAAAATTAAAAAGGGAATGCAACACGAGGACTTCCCAGGAGGTCACCCATCCTAGTACTACTCTCGCCCAAGCACGCTTAACTTCGGAGTTCTGATGGGATCCGGTGCTTTAGTGCTGGTATGATCGCATCCGACATGTTACCCCGGTCTTCGTCCCTTATCCTTGCCCCTCCCAGCTCCACTACAAAGACGATTGTACATTGCTTTGGCCGCTCCCTCTCAACTACGGAGACGAGTTTAACGCGGTTTCCACCCCTCCCTCTCAACCGCACCA
>NW_021300487.1:0-1628 GCF_002162155.2 Triticum dicoccoides
TCCATTCCTACCATATGAATCTTGATCTCTAGCCTTCCCCAAGTTGCTTTCCACTCAAATCTTCTTTCCACGAAATCCAAATCCTATGAGAGAGAGTTGAGTGTTGGGGAGACTATCATTTGAAGCACAAGAGCAAGGAGTTCATCATCAACACACCATTTGTTACTTCTTGGAGAGTGGTGTCTCCTAGATTGGCTAGGTGTCACTTGGGAGCCTCCGACAAGATTGTGGAGTTGAACCAAGGAGTTTGTAAGGGCAAGGAGATCGCCTACTTCGTGAAGATCTACCGCTAGTGAGGCAAGTCCTTCGTGGGCGATGGCCATGGTGGGATAGACAAGGTTGCTTCTTCGTGGACCCTTCGTGGGTGGTTGCTTCTTCGTGGACCCTTCGTGGGTGGAGCCCTTCGTGGACTCGCGCAACCGTTACCCTTCGTGGGTGGAGCCCTCCGTGGACTCGCGCAACCGTTACCCTTCGTGGGTTGAAGTCTCCATCAACGTGGATGTAGGATAGCACCACCTATCCGAACCACGGGAAAAACATCCGTGTCTCCAATTGCGTTTGAATTCTCCAAACCCTTCCCCTTACATTCTTGCAAGTTGCATGCTTTACTTTCCGCTGCTCATATACTCTTTGCATGCTTGCTTGATATGTATTATGAATGTTGAAATTATGCCTAAACTCCACTTAAACTGAAAAAGCTTAAAAAATTGCAACTTTAGCATTAAGTGTCTAATCACCCCCCTCTAGACACATCTACTTCAAGGTCCTACAATCCACATGCAGCGACGTGGGAAAACGGGAAGTGGAGCAAGGCCGGAGGGGATACCTAGAGGTCGTCGGGATGTAACTAGGTGAGCGGCGGCGGGCGGAATCTGCGAGCAGGTGGCGTAGGCCCTACCGCGCCGGAGCTTGGTCAGAGAGAACGGCATGTACCACAGATCGGGACATGCTACCTCAGCGCCGTCGAATGGAGAAACGATGCACTTCCTCCCTTTCCCCCAGTGGACGGGATGCGGCCGGATCAGTGACCAACAATGAGAGAGAGAGGCCACCGCACTCCCTTTCCCCCGGCGGACGGGATGCGGCCGGATCAGTGACCAACGGTGAGAGAGAGAGGCCACCGCACTCCCTTTCCCCCGGCGGACGGGATGCGGCCGGATCAGTGACCAACGGTGAGAGAGAGAGGCCACCGCACTCCCTTTCCCCCGGCGGACGGGATGCGGCCGGATCAGTGACCAACGGTGAGAGAGAGAGAGAGGCCACCGGAGCCTTGTGTGAGATACTCTGAAGAGCGGACTACCTTTTCCTCCATAAAAATCGTTTTATATTCTGTGTACGTGCCATTGAGCGCTATAACTTTATTTAAAAAAAATGCGACAACGCGTCAAGTCGAACTTTGTTTCGCGCACGCATGGTACACGACCTCCCTAGGTAAACAACCGCTACAGGCGTTCAAATTAGCACGTGGGCTGCCATTTCGTAAAGAAATGAGCTCCACCGTGTACTCGTGCGGGTGTGGCTGGGCACGAAGCATGAGTACATGCACGGTGCACATATTCTCTTCTTGTATACGTACACCACCTGCGTGGGGTTGTGTGAGAGAGATACAACCCTAGAGAGATATAGTG
>NW_021300488.1:0-2781 GCF_002162155.2 Triticum dicoccoides
GACCCCCATCAGATGGGTGATCGGTGGGGACCTGATTTCCCTCTGATCGGGTTTAAGCCCAATCTGATCATAGTCTGTTGCGACCCCCAGGGCGGCGATGCGATCTAGCATTTCATTCAAAGACAAAATATCTGCCGGATCCATCTTGTCGGAGTGTTCGAGGCCGATGCGGAGATGATTTTTGGCAATTTGGGGGACCGCCTTTGGCTTAAGGACCGAGCGGGCACCAATGGTAAAACTGCCGAGCTGGAGGATCTTCCCAGGAACTAGGGCCCTTCCAGAGGTGATTTTGTCATTGATGACAAGGCGAGCCATCGATCCTTCTGTTGTAGACACAGAGGAACTCTCAACGAAAGCACCAATGTCGGTGTCAAAACTGGCAGATCACGGGTAGGGGGTCCCGAACTGTGCGTCTGAGGATCGAAGGAAATAGGAGGCAGGGAACAGGATGTTTACCCAGGTTCGGGACCTCTTGATGGAGGTAATACCCTACTTCCTGCTTGATTGGCTTTGATGACTATAGGGGTTACAAGAGTTGATCTACCTCGAGATCGTAAGGGCTAAACCCTAGATGTCTAGCCTATATGATTTTTCATTGCCTCTACGGACTAAACCCTCCGGTTATATAGACACCGGAGGGGGCTAGGGTTGTACAGAGTCGGTTTACAGAGAAATGAAACTACACAGCGGACGCCAAGCTTGCCATCCACGCAAGGAGAGTCCCATCCGAACACGGGGGAAGGCCTTCTATCTTGTATCTTCACGGCCCATCAGCCCGGCCCACATCACATAGCCCGACCATCCGAGGACCCCTTAATCCAAGAATCCCTCACCCGGGTATATTTTCCATCATATGTTTTCAGATCTATAAACCAAAAAACCCAAAAATACCTTGCTGCAATTCATTTATATTTAGTTTAGTTTGCTCTTTTATTTATCTTTTATACCTATCTCTTTCAGATCTCACTCTTGTTCATAACCGTGAAGGGATTGGCAACCCCTTTTTCGCGTTGTGTGTAAGTGTTTGTTAGTTTGTGCAGGTGCATAGATTGTAGGATTGCTTGTGCCTCCTACTGGATTGATACCTTGGTTCTTAATTGGGGGGAATACTTATCTCTAGCTACTTTGCTGCATCACCCTTTCCTCTTCAAGGGAAAAATCAACGCAAGCTCAAGAAGTAGCAATCCCTACTCCTTGCATTGACATCAATTGATGGGCATCTCCATAGCCCATTGATTAGCCCCTTCGATGTGGGAGTTTCTCCTTTTTTTTCTTCTCCACGCAACCTCCACCATCATACTCTATTCCACCTATAGTGTTATATCCATGGCTCACGCTCATGTATTGCGTGGGAGTTGAAAAAGCTTGAGAACATTAAAAGTATGAAACAATTGATTGGCTTTTCATTGGGGTTGTGCATGATAAATACTTTGTGTGATGAAGATAGAGCATGACAAGTTTATATGATTTTGTAGGTATAACTTTCTTTAGCCATAATATTTTGAGAAGACATGATTGCTTTATTTAGAATGCTTGAAGTATTATTGTTTTTATGTCAATATTAAACTTTTGTTTTGAATCTTATGGATCTGAATATTCATACCACAATAAAGAAAGATTGCATTATAAACATGTTAGGTAGCATTCCACATCAAACAAATTGTTTTTATCATTTACCTACTCGAGGACGAGCAGGAATTAAGCTTGGGGATGCTTGATACGTCTCCGACGTATCTATAATTTTTTATTGTTCCATGATATTATATTAACCATCTTGGATGTTTTATATGCATTATTTTTCTATTTTATATCATTTTTTGGGACTAACATATTAACCTAGTGCCCAGTGCCAGTTGTTGTTTTTTCCCTGTTTTTGTTTTTATAGAAATCAATACAAACAGAGTCCAAACGAAATGAAACTTTTTGATGATTTTTCTTGGACAAGAAGACACCCACGAAGCTTCGGGAGGAGTCCAGAAGAGCTATAGATGGGCCACAAGCTCACCAGGCGCGCCCTGCAAGCTTGTGCCCCCCGGTAGCCCCTCTAACCCTAATCTCAGCTCCATAAATACCCAAATACTCCCCGTATACTAGAGGGCACACCAGAAATACTTTCCCACTGCCGCAAGCTTCTGTTCTCGTGAGATCCCATCTTGGGGCCTTTTCTGGCACTCTGTTGGAGGGGGATTCGATCATGGAGGGCCTCTACACCAACCTTGCTGCCCTTCCGATGATGTGTGAGTAGTTTACCACAGACCTATGTGTCCATAGCTCGTAGCTAGATGACTTCTTCTCTCTCTTTGATCTTCAATACAATGTTCTCCTCAATGTTCTTGGAGATCTATTCAATGTAATCTTCTTTTGCGGTGCGTTTGTTGAGATCTGATGAATTTTTGATTTATGATCAGATTATCTATGAATATTATTTGAGTCTTCTCTGAACTCTTTTATGAATTATTAAGATAGCTTTGTATTTCTCTCCAATCTATTGATCTTGTTTGGCCTACTAGATTGACCTATCTTGCAAAGGGAGAGGTGTTTTGTTTTGGGTTCAATCTTGCGGTGTCCTCACCAAGTGACAGAAGGGGTAGCGAGGCACCTATTTGTATTGTTGACATTAATGATAAAAAGATGGGGGTTTTACCATATTGATTGGATCTATCCCTCTACATCATGTCATCTTGCTTAAGGCGTTACTCCGTTCTTGTTAACTTAATACATAGATGGATGCTGGGTAGCGGTCGATGTGTGCAGTAATAGTAGTAGATGTAGGTAGGAGTC
>NW_021300489.1:0-1812 GCF_002162155.2 Triticum dicoccoides
GAAAGTGTTCCTATGGGCTGACCTAACACAACCGGGTGGGGAGGTCCACTAGCCAAAGCCCTTCCGTGCAAAGTCAAAGGGCTAGATCCCGTGGTCAAACGCTACAGGGTTAGGCGAGACGGGGGCACTGGGGGTAGCAATGCCATCGGAGCGTCGCACCGGTCCCTCATACATGCGCGGTGGTGTGGTGGCATGTCCGGAGAGGCGGGACGCGTCTCCGGTGCGTGGCCCCCCCTCACGGACGACGATGACACGGTAGTAGACGTTCTGCGGTAACGATGCGGCCTCAATATTACTAAATACTCGTAGCGCGACAAAATCATGAGTTTTTTTGCACGACGTGGGCACATGTGCTATAGTAATGATGGTATTTTTTCATAATTTTTGGTGATGGAGAAGTATCCGAAAAATTCCCTCTACGCGGATTGCCCTTCGCGCGTCTACGGCTGTGGCCGGTGGCCTCCGGGGGCTAGCATGCCGCCAAATCTTGCGTAGGCGGCCTCTCACAAGTCTGGAAGTGTTGTGGCGGTTGCAAATGCCCGGCACGCGTGTCCGGGGTGTGCCCCCCTCACGGACGGCGCCGCCGCCGGCACTTGGAGGGGGGAAACGGACGAGTGGGGTCTACACGGAGGGCATCTTGCTGTGGGTCTGGCCCGGATGTTGCTCCAAAGTGTTCCTATGGGCTGACCTAACACAACCGGGTGGGGAGGTCCACTGGTCAAAGCCCGTCCGTGCAAAGTCAAAGGGCTAGATCCCATGGTCAAACGCTACAGGGTTAGGCGGGACGAGGGCACTGGGGGCGTAGCAATGCCACCGGAGCGTCGCACCGGGCCCTCATACATGCGCGGTGGTGTGGTGGCATGTCCGAAGAGGCGGGACGCATCTCCGGTGCGTGCCCCCCCCTTCACGGACGGCGATGACACGGTAGTAGACATTCTGCGCTAACGATGCGCCGTCCATATTACTAAATACTTGGAGCACGATAAAATCAAGAGTTTTTTTGCACGAGATGAGCACATGTGCTATAGGAACGATGGTATTTTTTCATAATTTTTGGTGATGGGGAAGTATCCGAAAAATTCCCTCTACACGGATTGCCCTTCGCGCGTCTAAGGCTGTGGCCGGCGGCCTACGGGGCTAGCATGCTGCCAAATCTTGTGGAGGCGGCCTCTCACAAGTCTGGAAGTGTTGTGGCGGTTGCAAATGCCCGGCACGCGTGTCCGGGCTGTGCCCCCCTCACGGACGGCGCTGCCGCCGGCACCTGGAGGGGGGAAACGGACGCATGGGGTCTACACGGAGGGGATCTTGCTGTGGGTCTGGCCCGGATGTTGCTCGAAAGTGTTCCTATGGGCTGACCTAACACAACCGGGTGGGGAGGTCCACTAGTCAAAGCCCGTCCGTGCAAAGTCAAAGGGCTAGATCACGTGGTCAAACGCTACAGGGTTAGGCGGGACGGGGGCACTGGGGGTAGCAATGCCACCGGTGCGTCGCACCGGGCCCTCATACATGCGCAGTGGTGTGGTGGAATGTCCGGAGAGGCGGGACGCGTCTCCGGTGCGTGGCCCCCCCTCATGGACGGCGATGACACGGTAGTAGACGTTCTGCGGTAACGATGCGCCGTCAATATTACTAAATACTCGGAGCGCTATAAAATCATGAGTTTTTTTGCACGACGTGGGAACATGTGCTATAGGAACGATGGTATTTTTTCAAAAAAATTGGTGATGGAGAAGTATCCGAAAAATTCCCTGTACGCGGATTGCCCTTTGCTCGTCTACGGCTGTGGCCGGCGGCCTCCGGGGGCTAGCATGC
>NW_021300490.1:0-999 GCF_002162155.2 Triticum dicoccoides
GTCCGGCGCGTTGCCGCCGCCATTTTGGTC
The DNA here is from genome assembly GCF_002162155.2 of Triticum dicoccoides. NCBI lineage: Eukaryota > Viridiplantae > Streptophyta > Magnoliopsida > Poales > Poaceae > Triticum > Triticum dicoccoides. Next base: position 31 of record NW_021300490.1, read on the forward strand.
GCCGCCGGCGTAAGTCCGGCGATGATGACGTGGGCATCATTAGCGGCTAACCCCCCCCACACTAATCAACCCCTAGGCCACTGACAGCGGGCCCCACCCCTGGTCAAACCCCAGTCAGCGCTGGGTTTGACCGGGATTAGCTCCTGTGTCACTGACGTGTGGACCCCACACGTCAGGTTTGACCCGAGCCGGCCCCTGTTGACTTGCTGACGTCATGCCAACGTCATGATGACGCAGTAATGTTTTCTGGATTTAATTTAATTCTGAAATTCCAGAAAATGCCTAAAACTTCAATAAATCATAGAAAATTAACCGTAACTCCAAATTAAATAATTTATACATGAAAAATTATCAGAAAAATTCAAGGAATCCATCTGTACCATTTTCATGCATGTTAGAACAACTTATAGATGCTGTTTAGCACAAATCATATAAAGGGCATTTAAATATCCACATATGGAGTTTGAATTTGAATCTTGGATTCAAACCAACTCCATTTAATCTGGTTTTAGATGCATTAGCCCAAAACACATTCATTTTGCCATGTCATAGCATGCATCATATTGTGCATTGCATTGATCGTGCTTTTTCTGTATTGCCGGTATTTGTCCCCTCTCGATAGACGTGTACCGATGATGTGATCGTTGACACTGATGAAGACTCAATGTTATCTTCAGAAGTGCCAGGCAAGCAAAACCCCCTTGTTCATTCCGATACAATCCTACTCTCTCGCTCCTGCTCTCTTTTACTGCATTAGGACAACACCGATTCATCTGTTACTTGCTGCGGTAGCTGAACCCCTTTATCCTTTGCATGACCTGTCATTGCCACAGTAAATAGATAAAACCCACTAGCATGAGTAGGAGTTGTTTGAGCCCTGATGTGCCTACTCATTTATGTTTGTTGTCATGCCTGCTACTGCTTAGAGTTGAGTCAGGTCTGATTCATCGGGGATGAATCAGAGGCGTG
>NW_021300491.1:0-2782 GCF_002162155.2 Triticum dicoccoides
GACCCCCATCAGATGGGTGATCGGTGGGGACCTGATTTCCCTCTGATCGGGTTTAAGCCCAATCTGATCATAGTCTGTTGCGACCCCCAGGGCGGCGATGCGATCTAGCATTTCATTCAAAGACAAAATATCTGCCGGATCCATCTTGTCGGAGTGTTCGAGGCCGATGCGGAGATGATTTTTGGCAATTTGGGGGACCGCCTTTGGCTTAAGGACCGAGCGGGCACCAATGGTAAAACTGCCGAGCTGGAGGATCTTCCCAGGAACTAGGGCCCTTCCAGAGGTGATTTTGTCATTGATGACAAGGCGAGCCATCGATCCTTCTGTTGTAGACACAGAGGAACTCTCAACGAAAGCACCAATGTCGGTGTCAAAACTGGCAGATCACGGGTAGGGGGTCCCGAACTGTGCGTCTGAGGATCGAAGGAAATAGGAGGCAGGGAACAGGATGTTTACCCAGGTTCGGGACCTCTTGATGGAGGTAATACCCTACTTCCTGCTTGATTGGCTTTGATGACTATAGGGGTTACAAGAGTTGATCTACCTCGAGATCGTAAGGGCTAAACCCTAGATGTCTAGCCTATATGATTTTTCATTGCCTCTACGGACTAAACCCTCCGGTTATATAGACACCGGAGGGGGCTAGGGTTGTACAGAGTCGGTTTACAGAGAAATGAAACTACACAGCGGATGCCAAGCTTGCCATCCACGCAAGGAGAGTCCCATCCGAACACGGGGGAAGGCCTTCTATCTTGTATCTTCACGGCCCATCAGCCCGGCCCACATCACATAGCCCGACCATCCGAGGACCCCTTAATCCAAGAATCCCTCACCCGGGTATATTTTCCATCATATGTTTTCAGATCTATAAACCAAAAAACCCAAAAATACCTTGCTGCAATTCATTTATATTTAGTTTAGTTTGCTCTTTTATTTATCTTTTATACCTATCTCTTTCAGATCTCACTCTTGTTCATAACCGTGAAGGGATTGGCAACCCCTTTTTTCGCGTTGTGTGTAAGTGTTTGTTAGTTTGTGCAGGTGCATAGATTGTAGGATTGCTTGTGCCTCCTACTGGATTGATACCTTGGTTCTTAATTGGGGGGAATACTTATCTCTAGCTACTTTGCTGCATCACCCTTTCCTCTTCAAGGGAAAAATCAACGCAAGCTCAAGAAGTAGCAATCCCTACTCCTTGCATTGACATCAATTGATGGGCATCTCCATAGCCCATTGATTAGCCCCTTCGATGTGGGAGTTTCTCCTTTTTTTTCTTCTCCACGCAACCTCCACCATCATACTCTATTCCACCTATAGTGTTATATCCATGGCTCACGCTCATGTATTGCGTGGGAGTTGAAAAAGCTTGAGAACATTAAAAGTATGAAACAATTGCTTGGCTTTTCATTGGGGTTGTGCATGATAAATACTTTGTGTGATGAAGATAGAGCATGACAAGTTTATATGATTTTGTAGGTATAACTTTCTTTAGCCATAATATTTTGAGAAGACATGATTGCTTTATTTAGAATGCTTGAAGTATTATTGTTTTTATGTCAATATTAAACTTTTGTTTTGAATCTTATGGATCTGAATATTCATACCACAATAAAGAAAGATTGCATTATAAACATGTTAGGTAGCATTCCACATCAAACAAATTGTTTTTATCATTTACCTACTCGAGGACGAGCAGGAATTAAGCTTGGGGATGCTTGATACGTCTCCGACGTATCTATAATTTTTTATTGTTCCATGATATTATATTAACCATCTTGGATGTTTTATATGCATTATTTTTCTATTTTATATCATTTTTTGGGACTAACATATTAACCTAGTGCCCAGTGCCAGTTGTTGTTTTTTCCCTGTTTTTGTTTTTATAGAAATCAATACAAACAGAGTCCAAACGAAATGAAACTTTTTGATGATTTTTCTTGGACAAGAAGACACCCACGAAGCTTCGGGAGGAGTCCAGAAGAGCTATAGATGGGCCACAAGCTCACCAGGCGCGCCCTGCAAGCTTGTGCCCCCCGGTAGCCCCTCTAACCCTAATCTCAGCTCCATAAATACCCAAATACTCCCCGTATACTAGAGGGCACACCAGAAATACTTTCCCACTGCCGCAAGCTTCTGTTCTCGTGAGATCCCATCTTGGGGCCTTTTCTGGCACTCTGTTGGAGGGGGATTCGATCATGGAGGGCCTCTACACCAACCTTGCTGCCCTTCCGATGATGTGTGAGTAGTTTACCACAGACCTATGTGTCCATAGCTCGTAGCTAGATGACTTCTTCTCTCTCTTTGATCTTCAATACAATGTTCTCCTCAATGTTCTTGGAGATCTATTCAATGTAATCTTCTTTTGCGGTGCGTTTGTTGAGATCTGATGAATTTTTGATTTATGATCAGATTATCTATGAATATTATTTGAGTCTTCTCTGAACTCTTTTATGAATTATTAAGATAGCTTTGTATTTCTCTCCAATCTATTGATCTTGTTTGGCCTACTAGATTGACCTATCTTGCAAAGGGAGAGGTGTTTTGTTTTGGGTTCAATCTTGCGGTGTCCTCACCAAGTGACAGAAGGGGTAGCGAGGCACCTATTTGTATTGTTGACATTAATGATAAAAAGATGGGGGTTTTACCATATTGATTGGATCTATCCCTCTACATCATGTCATCTTGCTTAAGGCGTTACTCCGTTCTTGTTAACTTAATACATAGATGGATGCTGGGTAGCGGTCGATGTGTGCAGTAATAGTAGTAGATGTAGGTAGGAGTC
>NW_021300492.1:0-1812 GCF_002162155.2 Triticum dicoccoides
GAAAGTGTTCCTATGGGCTGACCTAACACAACCGGGTGGGGAGGTCCACTAGCCAAAGCCCTTCCGTGCAAAGTCAAAGGGCTAGATCCCGTGGTCAAACGCTACAGGGTTAGGCGAGACGGGGGCACTGGGGGTAGCAATGCCATCGGAGCGTCGCACCGGTCCCTCATACATGCGCGGTGGTGTGGTGGCATGTCCGGAGAGGCGGGACGCGTCTCCGGTGCGTGGCCCCCCCTCACGGACGACGATGACACGGTAGTAGACGTTCTGCGGTAACGATGCGGCCTCAATATTACTAAATACTCGTAGCGCGACAAAATCATGAGTTTTTTTGCACGACGTGGGCACATGTGCTATAGTAATGATGGTATTTTTTCATAATTTTTGGTGATGGAGAAGTATCCGAAAAATTCCCTCTACGCGGATTGCCCTTCGCGCGTCTACGGCTGTGGCCGGTGGCCTCCGGGGGCTAGCATGCCGCCAAATCTTGCGTAGGCGGCCTCTCACAAGTCTGGAAGTGTTGTGGCGGTTGCAAATGCCCGGCACGCGTGTCCGGGGTGTGCCCCCCTCACGGACGGCGCCGCCGCCGGCACTTGGAGTGGGGAAACGGACGAGTGGGGTCTACACGGAGGGCATCTTGCTGTGGGTCTGGCCCGGATGTTGCTCCAAAGTGTTCCTATGGGCTGACCTAACACAACCGGGTGGGGAGGTCCACTGGTCAAAGCCCGTCCGTGCAAAGTCAAAGGGCTAGATCCCATGGTCAAACGCTACAGGGTTAGGCGGGACGAGGGCACTGGGGGCGTAGCAATGCCACCGGAGCGTCGCACCGGGCCCTCATACATGCGCGGTGGTGTGGTGGCATGTCCGAAGAGGCGGGACGCATCTCCGGTGCGTGGCCCCCCCTTCACGGACGGCGATGACACGGTAGTAGACATTCTGCGCTAACGATGCGCCGTCCATATTACTAAATACTTGGAGCACGATAAAATCAAGAGTTTTTTTGCACGAGATGAGCACATGTGCTATAGGAACGATGGTATTTTTTCATAATTTTTGGTGATGGGGAAGTATCCGAAAAATTCCCTCTACACGGATTGCCCTTCGCGCGTCTAAGGCTGTGGCCGGCGGCCTACGGGGCTAGCATGCTGCCAAATCTTGTGGAGGCGGCCTCTCACAAGTCTGGAAGTGTTGTGGCGGTTGCAAATGCCCGGCACGCGTGTCCGGGCTGTGCCCCCCTCACGGACGGCGCTGCCGCCGGCACCTGGAGGGGGGAAACGGACGCATGGGGTCTACACGGAGGGGATCTTGCTGTGGGTCTGGCCCGGATGTTGCTCGAAAGTGTTCCTATGGGCTGACCTAACACAACCGGGTGGGGAGGTCCACTAGTCAAAGCCCGTCCGTGCAAAGTCAAAGGGCTAGATCACGTGGTCAAACGCTACAGGGTTAGGCGGGACGGGGGCACTGGGGGTAGCAATGCCACCGGTGCGTCGCACCGGGCCCTCATACATGCGCAGTGGTGTGGTGGAATGTCCGGAGAGGCGGGACGCGTCTCCGGTGCGTGGCCCCCCCTCATGGACGGCGATGACACGGTAGTAGACGTTCTGCGGTAACGATGCGCCGTCAATATTACTAAATACTCGGAGCGCTATAAAATCATGAGTTTTTTTGCACGACGTGGGAACATGTGCTATAGGAACGATGGTATTTTTTCAAAAAAATTGGTGATGGAGAAGTATCCGAAAAATTCCCTGTACGCGGATTGCCCTTTGCTCGTCTACGGCTGTGGCCGGCGGCCTCCGGGGGCTAGCATGC
>NW_021300493.1:0-1264 GCF_002162155.2 Triticum dicoccoides
GCCATCCTGAACAGGTTGACCACCATTAGCACATTGATAGACAACAATATAGAAGCTGAATCCAACGGAATGAAAATTGCAACAAATAGTCTTCACATCCGAACAAAATGAACGAATGCATTTCTCTTCAAATGGTCACATATCCATAAATTGCGAAGCCACGAAGAATTAAGGTAGAGAAATAAATCAACAAGGTACGGATCAAGAACGAATAATCGGTAAGAAATCCCAATCTCAAACCAATATCCGTGGAAGAAGAACTAGAGCTACTAGAATTCCCACCTATGAAATTCCCGAACCTTTCCGGTTATGCAATCAGGTGTTGGGGATACAGGGGAAGCACAATATCTCACCCAAACTAGCAAATCCTACATCCAACTGTATCCATCCTTCAACACATAACCAAGAAAACTTCGGAAACCATCTACCTCAACCTTCGAAAAGCATCCGTTATACAAGTTATGGCAATACTCCCGAACTCCCGCCCCAGTACTGGGTGGCGTCGAGGTTATCTCACCAACGAACTGCATAAAGGAGATTTCCGATGTCGCGCACATATCTCAAGTATACCAGAATTGCAACGATAAAATTGTGACGACAACACCTCGGAGCTCAACTCCCCGGGACACTGCCACAACCCCTAAAGACAGGAGGCAACAAGAACAATGTTCTCGTCACAAAACCATCGGAACAAAACCAAAATACTCGCGTGATCCTAAATTTTTTTTAGTGAAATTTGAGAAGAGAAGAGTCAAAACTCTACGCCAGGATGCCTTACCAGAGCGAAGAGGAGACTGGGAAGTAAAAAGAATTCCTAAGCTCTCCGATATATAATTCCTAAGGACTCAAAACATTTTTCTAGACACAACTCGGCTGCTAAAAACGATCAAGCAATGGGGCTCCTAAGGTCGGGGAAGGCTCTGATTACCAACTTGTAACGCCCTCGATGCGGCTATAGCTCCCACGTGTCGAGGCACGACTTAGAGGCATAACCGCATTGAAAGCAATGTCGCAAGTCAGGCAATCATTACAACATCCCATGTAATATATAATAAAAGGGGGAGATAACATAGTTGGCTTACACTCGCCACGTCACATCAGAGTACATAAATAACATCCATCATACAAATCACTCATGGCCCGACTACGGTGCCAAAATAGAAAAGACCCCCAACATGCGACAAGGCCCTGAATCGATTACCCCAACTAGGCACCACTACTGATCATCCGGAAAAGACACGTAGTATCGCTGAGAGTCCTCGTC
>NW_021300494.1:0-770 GCF_002162155.2 Triticum dicoccoides
CGGCGCAGGTCGGGGTGGGGGGGGGGGCGCGGCGGCGCAGGTCGTGGGGTGCGGCGGCGGCGCAGGTCGTCGTCGGGGTGGCAAAGAACGAGTGGCTGCAGGCTGCTGCGCGCTGGTGGGTGGATAAGGCCACCCTATGTCGACGGCTAAGCCGTCGGCATAGCTGAGGTCGCCACGTGGCAGCTATGCCCACGGCTTAGCCGTAGGCATATTTTTTTTAATGATTTTAATAGCTTATATTTTTTCTTCCTTCTGTTTTTTTATTTCATATAAATTTTTGATGTTTTTATAGTCATCAGTTATATTTCTATACACATAGGGGAGGTGAAGGCGCCACGTGGCATTAACTGTCTTCAAATATTATTAACTGTCTTCAAATATTATTAACCGTGTCATTGCCGTCCGTGAGGGGGGCCACGCACCGGAGACGCGTGCCGCCTCTTCGGACATGCCACAACACCACCTCGCATGTATGAGGGCCCGGTACGACGCTCCGGTGGCATTGCTACCCCCCAGGGCCCCCGTCCCGCCTAACCCTGTAGCGTTTGACCATCGGATCTAGCCCTTTGACTTTGCACGGACGGGATTTGACCAGTGGACCTCTCCACCCGGTTGTGTTAGGTCAGCCCATAGGGACACCCGGGAGCAACATCCGGGCCAAACCCACAGCTACATCCACTCCGTGTAGACCCGACGCGTCCATTTCCCCCCTCCAGGTGCCGGCGGCGGCGCCGTCCGTGAGGGGGGCCACGCACCGGAGACGCGTGCTG
>NW_021300495.1:0-1399 GCF_002162155.2 Triticum dicoccoides
AGCCCATCACCCAGATGAACCAGACCTGACACGACTCTAAGCATAGCAGGCATAGCAAGGTAGGAACAACACATACATATGGCTCAATCAACTCCTACACATGCTAGTGAGTTTCATCTAGTTACTGTGGCAATGACAGGTCATGCAGAGGAAATGGGTTCAACTACCGTAGCACACAGCAGTTTGAAACGCGTTGTCTTAATGCAGTAAAAGAGAGCAGGAGCGAGAACATGGGATTGTATCGATATGATCAAATGGTTGGTTGCTTGCCTGATGGTTCGATGCACTGATACGGGTCTTCGTTAGGGTAATCACGGTACTCCTCGGAGACAGAACCTGCCGCAGAGAGCACCGATACACAAACATTACCAAACAGTATGCAACAATATGATGCATGCATGAGACATGGCAAAATGAGTGTATTGGGCTAATGCAACTAAAACCAGAAGGGTTTGAGCAAATTTGAATCAAGGATTCAAATTTCAAATTCAAATATGGCCCTTTAAAGTGCTTTTCCTTGTTCTGCTTAAAACATCAATTTAACTTGTTTGATCATGCATGAAAATAGTACAGATGGGTAGATTGGATTTTTCTGATCATTTTTCATATATAATTTGTCCAATTTGGAGTTACACAATAAAAGTTATGAATTTTTGAAGTTTAAATAATATTCTGGAATTTCCTGATTTAAATTAAATCCAGAAAATCAATTACTGCGTCAGCCTGACGTCAGTGTGACATCAGCAGGTCAACGGAACTGGTCCAGGTCAAACCTGACAGTGGGTCCCGCATGTCAGGGTGATTATTTTAATTAAAACTTAATTAAAACTAATCCTGTTTAATTAACAGGGCTGGGCCCACCTGTCATTGACTCAGGGGAGTCAACCAGGGCCCACCCGTGGTCAAACCCGGGTCGGCTGTACTGGCGTTTAGCCGCCGGCGAGCCCGACGCGGTGGCGGAAGTGGTTTTGGCCATTTCGGTCACCAAATGGGCCGCGGAGACCACCGGAGGGAAGCTGAGGACAAACCGCAGCTCTTGGCGGAGTCCGTTGAGGTCGGGATGGCCGGAGTTGGCGCCGGCGACGACTTTGGCGGCCACCGGGGTTCGGTCGGAGGTGAACTTGGCGCTAGAGGGTTCGGTGAGGCTCGTGGAGTAGCTAGCTAGGTGCTGCGGAACTTGGTGAGTAAGATGGACACCATCTTGTGGCCGGAGGATGACCGGGAGCACGTCGGCGACGAGCTCCACGGCGGTGGGTGCGGTTGAGCTCCGGGAGGTTGCTACACGGCTCGGGAGCAAGAACGGAAGGGAGGGGAAGATGGCTAAGCTCACAGTGAGTGCGACGGAGTTCTTGGTGCGGCCGGAGATGGACCGGAGCGACGACGGCGTTGAAGGGGATCT
>NW_021300496.1:0-1111 GCF_002162155.2 Triticum dicoccoides
AGGCTCACTAGGGACATATTGTGGTCTATGTATTCACACGTGTATTACGATTTCCGGATAATACAGTTATAGCATGAATAAAAGACAATTATCATGAACAAGGAAATATAATAATAATACTTTTATTATTGCCTCTAGGGCATATTTCCAACAGTCTCCCACTTGCACTAGAGTCAATAATCTAGTTCACATCGCCATGTGATTAACACTCACAGGTCACATCGCCATGTGACTAATACCCAAGAGTTTACTAGAGTCAGTAGTCTAGTTCACATCACTATGTGATTGACACTCAATGAGTTTTTTATGTTTGATCATGTTGCTTGTGAGAGAGGTTTTAGTCAACGGGTCTGAACCTTTCAGATCCGTGTGTGCTTTACAAATCTCTATGTCATCTCCTAGATGCAGCTACCACGCTCTATTTGGAGCTATTCCAAATAACTGTTCTACTTGGAGCTATTCTAAATTATTGCTCCATTATATGTATCCGGTATCTCTACTCAGAGCTATCCGGATAGGTGTCAAGCTTGCATCGACGTAACCCTTTACGACGAACTCTTTTACCACCTCCATAATCGAGAAAATTCCTTAGTCCACTAGTTACTAAGGATAACTTTGACCGCTGTCCTGTGAGCCATTCTTGGATCACTCTTGTACCCCTTGACTGACTCATGGCAAGGCACACTTCAGGTGCGGTACACAGCATAGCATACTGAAGAGCCTACGTCTTAAGCATAGGGGACGACCTTCGTCCTTTCTCTCTATTCTGCCGTGGTCGAGCTTTATGTCTTAACTTCGTACCTTACAATTCAGGCAAGAACTTCTTCTTTGACTGATCCATCTTGAATACCTTCAAGATCATGTCAAGGTATGTGCTCATTTGAAAGTATTATTAAGCATTTTGATCTATCCTTATAGATCTTGATGCTCAATGTTCAAGTAGCTTAATCCAGGCTTTCCATTGAAAAACACTTTCAAAATAACCCTATATGCTTTCCAGAAATTCTACGTCATTTCTGATCAACAATATGTCAACAACATATACTCATCAGAAATTCTATAGTGCTCCCACTCACTTCTTTGGAAATACAAGTTTCTCATAAACTTTGTA
>NW_021300497.1:0-1021 GCF_002162155.2 Triticum dicoccoides
AAATTTGTAAAAACTTCTAAAAATCATAGAAATTCAACCGTAACTCCAAATTAGATAATTTATATATGAAAAATTATCAGAAAAATTCAAGGAATCCATCTGTACCATTTTCATGCATGTTAGAACAACTTATAGCTGCTGTTTAGCACAAATCAATTAAATGGCATTTGAATAATCACATATGGAGTTTGAATTTGAATCTTGTATTCAAACCAACTTCATTTAATCTGTTGCTAGTTGCATTAGCCCAAAACACATTCATTTTGCCATGTCATGATCATGCATCATATTGTGCATTGCATTGATTGTGTTCCCTTCTGTGTTGCCGGTATTTGTCCCCTCTCGATAGACGTGATACCGATGATGTGATCGTTGACACTGATGAAGACTCAATGTTATCTTCAGAAGTGCCAGGCAAGCAAAACCCCCTTGTTCATTCCGATAAAATCCTACTCTCTCGCTCCTGCTCTCTTTTACTGCATTAGGACAACAACGGTTCATCTGTTACTTGTTGCGGTAGTTGAACCCCTTTATCCTTTGCATGACCTGTCATTGCCACAGTAAATAGATGAAACCCACTAGCATGAGTAGGAGTTGTTTGAGCCCTGTTGTGCCTACTCATTCTTGCTTGTTTGTCATGCCTGCTACTGCTTAGAGTTGTGTCAGGTCTGATTCATCGGGAATGGATCAGAGGTGTGTGAACATGTCCTACCATTGAGAGCTAAGTGTGTGAACACGATTTGGTAAAGGTAGCGGTGAGAGGCCATGTAGGAGTACATGGTGGGTTGTCTCATTGAAGCCGTCCTTAGGAACTGAGTTCTGTGTTTGTGATCCATGATTCAGCTACTACCATGCATTGGGCCCTGAAATATGACCCCGCTCGACTTCTTATTCACCCTTGTCCTCTGTCCAGGAGTTGCAAGTAGTTTCTGGTGTTTGTAGTATGCTGGAGGCCGTGGACAGCGCTGACCGTAGGGGTGGGCTGTGATGCGGTAGGCACGTGGCCGGGTAAACCGGACAC
>NW_021300498.1:0-1622 GCF_002162155.2 Triticum dicoccoides
GAAGATAAGGAGTGAATCCCGTAGACGATGGAGTAGTGACAGCTCTAGTAGCGGTAGCAACACGGGCATGAGTCAGCTCTCGAGCCAGCTCGTGCATCAGCAGGTAGCTAGTAGTAATGTATCGAGAAAGGTGGCTAGCAGTACTATCGGAATCCGGATTAATGGTAGGAAAACGAACACGACCATTGTCGTGCAGGGAGGGATATTAGTAGAAACTTGGGTGGTTCTGCATCCAGACCTCGTTATAGCGTAGCTCGACGAGGACCTCAAATGCAGCAAACTGGACAGCCTGAGAAGCGGTAGAAGCGTGACCGCTCCTGGAAGTGCGAGTGTAAGAGGTGGAAGATGAACTAGTACGCAGAGTAACCACGACGTGATACTCATACACTCAATCTGACAGACGCTCCTGGTACACACAATAGACTGGGTCGTCCCCGTGAGGGTACAGTCGATGCCACACATTGCAAAGGAGATGTGGCAACGTGTACGTCATCAGCTGCAACTAGCACGGATACAACACCGGAGCCATCTACACTCACATCCATTAGTAGGTTAGAAGTAAAATAACCAAGTGCATGCAAAACAACCTGCTAAAAAATATTGTCATCACTCAACTTTTATGCTAACTAATGTCCAATAAACGGCGGGAGTCTAGTGTGTCCTACAGTTAGCGCGGCTCTGATACCAAGCGTTGTGGCACCCTGGCTTAGAGCAATTGGTTTACCTTGCATTGCTAGCCGAGAGACCATGTCTTCTAGCAACACACAACATCTTGGCATAGAATACAACCGCTTTATTGATATTCGTGGAACATAGTTCATATTACAACAAGTTAGGAGGCCAAGCGGCACACCCGGTGCGGCTGAACAATATGTACATTATTTAATGAACATAAGGAGGGCCTTGATCATGACAACTACGCGGCAGCGGAACGACAACAAAGCGGGACTCCATAGCACAGGGACACCAATGTGAACATGATCTAGACTCGAACAACACTCCGTTCCAACGAACCTTTCCTGAAATCTGGCATGACACGCTAGGTTAGTACAGTCAATGTACTTGCAAGCTGACAACAAGCATAAACATAATGACAAACAATAACATGATATTAACCAATTTAATCGTCAATGCAAGATCATGAAATTAATGTAGTGAATCAAAATCTCTTGCCTCAAGTCCATCGAACTTGCTTACAAATGGGTTACCATGTAACCAAACGGTGATCATTCTTGGATAATAAGCGGACCAACAACTTGGTCATCAACATCAACATGGTTCTTTAACCATCATATTTTCTACAGTGCCATGTTATTTTAGTGTGAAAGACTTATTTAAAACGTTGACTCATGGTGTGACATACTTTCGAGCGTGTCCGTAACTGTGGACTCGGCTATTGATAGATTTAATACACTCTGCAGAGGTAGCGCACTATACCAACACCAAGGAACCCATGGCTTCGCACTCCCATTCGGGTGGACCAACGACATTCCAACAAAACCCCTCCATTGCCACGACACTCTCCCGGCCACTCCGACTAACTCCCCACTGGGCTAATTCATGGGTGGCCCCGTGTCTACCGCAGACACCAACGGCCACCGTCATGGCAAAACGGTCCCAAA